>NC_134816.1:23415158-23420158 GCF_046742065.1 Oratosquilla oratoria | reverse complement strand
CCCTAAATACGGTGATGGACCATAACCTTCTTTCAAGCCCGGGGACCAGACGATTCAGACGATTTCATTCACTCTCGAAGTGACTTCTGGGAATAAGGATCTGATAAGAGACCGACACTCCACTTTGGCCTAAGATCAGACCCTGAATTGAATCAAAATCCCCTGATTTTAGTCCCAAAGTTACCGACGAAGATCGTCACTGTACTGAGAGAGTTAAATCGACGTTTTCTCTATACGAAGAAAGTGGGCCAGTGGGAACAGGATTTAATCGAGAAGGTTATAGTAAAAGGTTTCCAAATATTTCGCAGACGCTTCTCCACGTTAACGTCATCATCGTTGACGTCAGAAGTCAGGAGGGCAGCAAAAGGGTGGAGTCTTTGCATCAAGTTAATTTGGATGGCGTTTTTTTTTTTTTTTTTTTTTTTTTTTATCTCGAGTTGTAACAAGAGAGGTTGGAGGTGCTATAAGAGCCTCAATCCGTCTTCCCCTAGAATTAGTTTGTTTGCAAGTTTATACAACAATTTCTTTAGTTATCCAATTCCAGAGATATTATGAAGTAAATGATTTATCAATTTCATTTATATTTATAATTTCCCCTCTTCATTGGGATTAACCATGAACTTCACAATTACTTTGCCACGAGGAGGAGGGAAGGGGGAAGGAAGGGGAAGGAGGGAAGGAGGGAAGGAGACAACACTAGGGTATGCTACCTTCATGAGCATCAACCCGCACCAGACGTCTCGTCGAGGACCTAAGGTCTCCTAGGTGTCCAGAATGTTTGGTCTCGGGTTCGAATGCTTCTCGTGAACTTCCGGCTCTGACAAGAAACTGGATTTACAACCCCCACCCCCTCCAACCCTACCGTCCAGAATACTTCTTCGTACTTTGAACTGAAGCAGTGAATACCTGAATACATAGGAGGAATACCAACATGAATATATATATATATATATATATATATATATATATATGTATATATATGTATATATATATATATATATATATATAACAACGTTGATATCGCCGTGAAGAACACTAGGAAAGAAAGAAAACGGACATGCTGGCAGACCTGTCTAGTTACAGTCTTCCTCCTGCAGTATTGATTTAGACATTGCCATTGGCTCTCTTCTCTGTAGGAAGGACATGTATACACACACACACACACACACACACACACACACATATATATATATATATATATATATATATATGTATATATATATATATATATATATATATATATATATATATATATATATATGAGTGGATGGGTGGTGAGATAAACACAGGGAACCGTTTAGGGATTTATTCTGACGTTTCGTCCTTACCAGGACTTCTTCAGAGTACATGCACATTCAAACAATTCACCCCCTAAATACCCGCCGAATCTATCCGCGTTCCACCATGATCGACCTGACCTCTCGTCCTCCTACGCATCTGCCTCGCGAATTATCAAGCGGCTGGCCGTCTTTGTTAATTTATTAAACCCATCGCGGTGGTTGTTTATTAAATTAACAAAGACGGCCACCCGCTAGATACTTCGCGAGGCAGAGCGTAGGAGGACGAGAGGTCAGGTCGATCATGGTGGAACGCGGATAGATTCGGCGGGTATTTAGGGGGTGAATTGTTTGAATGTGCATATACTCTGAAGAAGTCCTGGTAAGGACGAAACGTCAGAATAAATCCCTAAACGGTTCCCTGTGTTTATCTCACCACCCATCCACTCATCTGTCTTACATATTTCAATATTATATTATATATATATATATATATATATATATATATATATATATATATATATATTATATATATATATATCGCAGCAGAAAACCACTCAGGAAATAAGACACTATGATCCGAACGTTTTTGTCTATTCTGAATAGACGAAAACGTTCGGATCATGGTGTCTTATTTCCCGAGTGATTTTCTGCGAAATCTTACATTCACGTGTTATAGTGATTTGTGTTATACATATATATATATATATATATATATATATATATATATATATTTCTGGGGCACAGGTTTTCTCTAAGGCAATTCTGGTTGAAATCAACTGCACTAGTTGCTTTAACAATCTTCAAGACTGTATTCTTTAATCTGGAGAATACTTTCCTATTAGCAACTGAGAGGGACAGGAAGTAGTCATTCATGACTCTCAAAAGAATATACACAGTGTATGCCAACTGATATATTTTTGCATAGTAATAGTATTGAACAACTATTGACTCCACCGAAACTATAGTTTTTCGCCTCGTCGTGAGGCGTCTTCAGGGTGAGGACTGCTTTGTAGGATGCTCTGCTATATTGAAGGTCTTCCAACGAATAATGACCGCTGGTTGGATGGGCGGGCTTATAAGGCTCAGCCTGCCTAGCTCAGACGGAATACTGGCCTCTCATTGGCTGAGAGGTGCAGTATGGGATTTTGTCCGGGAGCCAAGGGGGTGGGATTTTGTCTGGAAGCCAAGGGGTGGGATTTTGTCTGGAAGCCAAGGGGGTGGGATTTTGTCTAGGAGCCAAGAGGGTGGGATTTTGTCTGGGATTCAAGAGGGTGGGATTTTGTCTGGGAGTTAAGAGGGTGGGATTTTGTCTGGATTTTGTCTGGCTCCCAGACAAAATCCCACCCTCTTAACTCCCAGACAAAATCCCACCCTCTTGAATCCCAGACAAAATCCCACCCTCTTGGCTCCTAGACAAAATCCCACCCCCTTGGCTTCCAGACAAAATCCCACCTTGCCTCCCAGACAAAATCCCACCCCCTTGGCTCCCGGACAAAATCCCATACTGCACCTCTCAGCCAATGAGAGGCCAGTATTCCGTCTGAGCTAGGCAGGCTGAGCCTTATAAGCCCGCCCATCCAACCAGTGGTCATTATTCGTTGGAAGACCTTCAATATAGCAGAGCATCCTACAAAGCAGTCCTCACCCTGAAGACGCCTCACGACGAGGCGAAAAACTATAGTTTCGGTGGAGTCAATAGTTGTTCAATACTATTACTATGCAAAAATATATCAGTTGGCATACACTGTGTATATTCTTTTGAGAGTCATGAATGACTACTTCCTGTCCCTCTCAGTTGCTAATAGGAAAGTATTCTCCAGATTAAAGAATACAGTCTTGAAGATTGTTAAAGCAACTAGTGCAGTTGATTTCAACCAGAATATATATATAGATATATAGATAGATAGATATATATATCCAGAACTGAGAAGCAAGTACCTCTTGATCCCTCATCTGAAGAAGTTTTCTTTCTCAGAGTCTTTACCTGAAGAAGCAAATCCTTCAAGGTCAGGAATCCAAGTAGTTCCTCTCCAAGGGTACCCTGGTCCTCGGCGCTGAGGCTGGACCTTCCCTTCATAGCATTGGCGAAGATCCTTCACCAGCAGGGAACTCTGGGGAAACGACCCAACGTCGTGTAGTTTATCCACCAGAAGGGTTCGAGTCAAAAGGAGGAACGTTTCGTTTTTCTCTTACAATAGTTGCCTGTCCGCCGGTTTCTGTAGGTTTCCGTCGAATTTCGTCCATCCATCAGTATCTTTGGACAATCCAACTTTGGATTTCGCTTGTGACATGCTTGTGACATGTGCGTGACGCGTCCGTGACACTCCCAGGACACGTTCGTAGCACGTCCGTGACATGTCCAGAAGTGACACGAGAGGAACAATCATAGGTCGTCTCAGGTCATGATTCTCGTCCTGGGTCGTCTGAGGTCAACCTTGGTTTCCCAGAGACTTCCTGTGGGTGCTGTTCTTCCGACGCTCTCCCGAAGTGCATTTGGACGTCGCTCTCTCGAAGTAGCCGCGCTCTGGTCGAGGTCCAACTCATCTCCCTCGAGGTCCTCCTCAGATCCTCCTTGAAGGTCCACTTCACCTCTCCGTCGAGGTCCATCTTCTGCGCAGACTCAAGATATGACCCACTTCGGAAAGCGAGGTCTTCGTTCTTGGTCGAAATGGCACAGGGAGGTTCCTCTGGAGTAAGTCCAGATCGATGTTTCTGAGCGTTCGGTCCAGGAGATCGAAGACTTTTGTTCCTACATCGGGAACTCATCACTGGTCGTGTCTTATGGTTCGAATTTCTTGAAGACATCGAGGACTCTACCTATTTCGAGTTTCATTGCTGGTGGAGTCTTCCTTATGGTCCGAAGTTCCCGAAGTCGTCGAGGACGCTTCTACCCACTTCGAACTTCGTACCTGGAGTCTCCCTTGTGGTTCGAAGTTCTTGAGGAACACCTGGAGGTCAACCTTCGGGAGGACCCTTGAACCTGACGCCCCCGGAATTGCTGGAGCCCGACGGCAGTCCCATCCTGAGAACCTGTCGATGGAAGATCCACTTCGAGTATTCTTCGGTCTTTCCGAAGTCCCAGGGCCTTCCGGGGCCATAGAGGCCACACTGGCGTTCAACCGGACTTGGCTTTCGTCCAGGATCGTAGGCCCTGGAATTCAGACGACGCTTTGACCTCTTGAAAGAGGTCAGGATATTTTCATCATTGAAGCTTAAAAACAACGCAGATGAACTGTGAGGTGAGCCCCAGGTACGAGCACTGTATCTACTGTGTGTGTGTGTGTGTGTGTGTGTGTGTGTGTGTGTGTGTGTGTGTTGTCTCTATTCAGCACTTCAACTCGATAAAATCGCCTGAAACTGACAAGATTGAAAATCTACGAACTCCATCATAGTTTTTGAAAAAGTGGCGAAACTATGCAGTACCGTCGGCGATGACAAAATTTGAAAAAAATAAAAATAAAAAATAAATAAATAAATAAAATAATAATAATAATAAATAAATAAATAAAATAAAGCATAAGGTACATTCACCCCCTTTATCCCAATACCAACACAAATTTCAATAAACACTGGAACGTTCACAAGGAGCCCCGTAACGAGCATACACTTTTTTTTTTAAATGGATATTTCAGCAACATTTCAAAACTACGTAAAAAAAAACACTTGTGAACAGTGATAGAGGCAAAAACTATCGAAGAAAAAAAAAATTGCCCAAGAAAA
>NC_134816.1:23115158-23412658 GCF_046742065.1 Oratosquilla oratoria | reverse complement strand
TCATCAAACATTTTGGTGTTTTATGATTTTTTGTTTTATTTGACCAAATGACAAGACATCTTGTCATCGGAGTTTAATGAAGACATCTTGTCATCGGAGTTTAATGGGTTAAGACATAACTACCTTGGATAACCAACCAGGGATATTAAATGTGATTTTAACTGTTAATAATGTCTCTGGTCTACATACAATAATCGTCACTACCTCTGTACTAGTGACGTAATCACATTCCCTTAGTTGTGGGTTCGAATCCCGCACTCCTCTCCGATTCCCAGCAGTAACTGTTACCTGCTGGTGGAGTAATCGGAATCCTGCTGGTCTCGCATTCATTTAGTTGTGGGTTCGAGTCCCGCACTCCTCTCCGATCCTGCTGGTCTCGCATTCATTTAGTTGTGGGTTCGAGTCCCGCACTCCTTTCCGATTCCCACCAGTGACTGTAGCTCCTTGCCATAACAGTGACGGCTTCGGCCGTAGGTACTCAGCGTCTACTGGCGTATACTCGTCACCAATATCGGCTCGCTCGCCTTCCTTTTTGCGACAGAAGGTGAAGTCGCGAAGTTTCTTGTGTCAGGTTTATTGATAAATAACGTGGTATTGAAGGTTATTGCAGATTGTTATTTCTACAGATGTAAAAAAAAAAAAAAAAATGGAGATTGAAGTTGAAGGAAGACATTGTGGAAGAACTTCCCGCGGAAGTCCTGATTCTGACCTTGAACTTCACGGAACACACGAACCGAATGAACATAAATGAACACTAAGATATGTATAACAAATAACTTGCATCAATCCTATGAAGACAACAAGACAATGTATAAACATATATCTTGTTCTACCTAACTCCAGACCATTTCATTTTGTGATCTCAACTAGACCATAACCCCGAAGGTCGGAACAGGAATAGGTCACTTCACTTCACAGGAGACTAACCATACCACGTTTCAAGAGACGATCAAATGTACGCGGCACCTTCCGATGACGTCACCTTGTTATTTCAAAGTGAACTGCCCTTTTCTTGTTCAGACTTTAACAGTTGAACGTGTGTGGATTCTTCTTTTGAATGTAAACAACATGACCTGATGTCAGCCAGGACAAAATATTCGAGTTGGGCAATTTTCTTAGAGGATTTGTCTGAGATATCGTACTTACGGTGGTATTCTTAAAAAAATCTTTCCTTACATAAATCTTATACAAGTCCTTGGAAGGGAAAGAAATTTTTAAGAATACTAACGTAAGAATCTTACGGTGGTATTCTGAAAAAATCTTTCCTTATATAAATCTCAAATAAATCCTTGGAAGGGAAAGATTTTTTTAAGAATGCCCACGTAAGAATCATACGGTGGTAATCTTAAAAAAATCTTTCCGTATGTAATTCTTATATAAGTCCTTGGAAGGGAAAGAAATGTTTAAGAATACCAACGTAAGAATCTTACGGTGGTATTCTGAAAAAAATCTTTCCTTATATAAATCTTATGTAAATTCTTGGAAGGGAAAGAATTTTTTAAGAATACCAACGTAAGAATCTTACGATGGTATTCTTAAAAAAATCTTTCCTTATATAAATCTTATATAAATCCTTGGAAGGGAAAGAATTTTTAATAACACCAACGTAAGAATTTTACGGTGGTATTCTTAAAAAAAAAATCCTTATATAAATACTTCCTTATATAAATCCTTTTTTTTTTTTTTTTTTTTTTTTTTTTAACTTTAAACTCCGATGACAAGATTCTTGTCATTTGGTCAAATATAACAAAAAATCATAAAACACCAAAACGTTTGATCAAACACCAGAAAAATATGACGTCAGTCCTCGCGCGGTCAAGCCGCATCAGATGATATTCGGATGTACGGGCCGGCGCGAGGCCTACCATATCCGGTTTTTCGTATCTACACCACAAGCGGCTGACATGAGTTAAATGGGTTAAGAATACCACCGCGGTTCTCAACATTTTTCGCTCCATTTCCTCCTTCATGAATTCCCAAAATTAGTGCCCCCTTCATTTTTTTTCTCAAATCCCATCCTGCTAAAAAAAGGTAACATGAATAATGAATAATAATAATAATAATAATAATAATGATTCAGTTTAGCGTCGCGAAGTCCCCCTATCAGAAGGCAAGGACGGTACCCCTCACAGAGGACTTTGTAGCTTGGAATTTAATGAACCATGCCCTTGGTCCAACTCACTGGTGGGTCAAGTCGAACTGACGTCACGTCGACCCCTGCCGCAAGTAGTGACCATCTAACCCGTTCAGTTAATGATCATGATGATAATAATAATAATAAAATATTGATGAAGAAAAAACCCTTTGCTAACATATGTGACAATCATTGTCTTATACTTGATAGAATTTTTTTCTTCTATATATTCAGATTCCTCGCGTTATATATATATATATATATATATATATATATATATATATATATATAAAAGATCCGCCAGCCATTTAGCAAGTTTGCTAGTGCAGGAGTCGCGGTTGGATATGATGGGCCTGAGGGGAATGTCTGTTCTATGAACTTTAGGGAGACCATAAAAATATGGGAACTTAGGGTTGGTGACTTTCAAATCATTAATGCATTTATCATTAATGATTTTAAAGTAACCAACCCTAAGCTCCCATGTTTTTATGGTCTCCCTAAGTTCATAAAACAGACATTCCCCTCAGGCCCATCATATATATATATATATATATATATATATATATATATATATATATATATATATATATATATATATATATATATATATATATATATATATATATATATAATATATATATATATATATATATATCTAAACGTGGGCCTTAGGGGTCTTGAGTCCCAGACTGAGAACCAACAGGAATAAAATGTCGAAAATGCGACGCTTCAAGAACTTAAGCGGGGTTATAACTACTTTGCAGAGGTGGAAGGGGAGGAGTGTCCCAGACACCTGAATAAAATCGCTTTCCGGCAGATGAAACAATTGGGTCAGTGCCACCTGGGAAGGAAGGGACATAGGACCTTCCAGGGGCTTGTGCAGATGAATGAAATCGTCTGTAGGATGAGGACGTAGTAGGAAGGTGTCAACCCGCGCGGAAGAGGTTTTTGTCGTGTTTTGGCTTCTCGTCCGGACACTTCGAACTTTCTTCCTACTCCACCTCCTCCTCCGCGACCGGTCAGATAAGTTTTTTTTTTCCTTCTTTTTTCTCATTTACGGTATCGGAGGCCTAAAGACGCATTCCCGTTTGGGTACACATTTGGCTTCCGAGTCTTCTCAAAAAAAAAAAAAAAAAAAAAAAAAGGGCAGATGGTTGTGTTTTTCGCTCCCTTTTCCATCTGAAGACAGCTGGATGCAGCTGGGGACGTACCACCATGCCTGGGCAAATGTTGTGTTATTCCAATATCAAATACCTGCGGTAGACACTTTTCGTCTTGAGATATTAACTGACATCGGGGAAACTAGGTCAGCAGGAGGAAGAAGAAGAGGAGGAGGAGGAGGATAGGAGGAGGAAGAGGAGGAATAGGAGGAGGAGGAGGAGGAGGAGGAGGAGGAGGAGAAGGGAGCCTTACAAATAAATATTTTACTTCATCTCTCCCCTCCACTCCCTGTATGCACGCGTGTGTTCGTGTGTGTGTGTGTGTGTGTGTGTGTGTGTGTGTGTGTGTGTGTGTGTGTGTGAAAATAATAAGCTGATCTAACTCCGTGATAGCAAAAATCAAACACACAATCTATACTCATTTACATGTTCAATAATTGACCTATTTACCTATCTATTCATCTATAATTTATCTGTTGTTTCTATTCTATGTTCTTGGTATCCGATACCCTGGTATCAGTTCAGTCCCTCTTCTACTCCCACCCCCTCCACCCTGTCATTCATTGTGGACTAAAAGTGACGGCACACTGGGCATTTCTCGATAGCATGCTACTCGCTTTTGCTACTTCGTTCGAGTAGAAACGACTTCGGTTATGATCTTCTGTTTTTCAAATTTCCAAATGATGGACTAAGTTGAATTAAACCTAGGTGCAAGTTAGACACATTTGTTGAGATGTTCTTACGGACGTCTAGAATATTGTAACCGAAGTCGTTTCTACTCAAAGTAAGTACCAAAAGCAAGTAGCATGCTAGCCTAGTGTGACGCCACATGAAATGATCCTGTAGGTCTCCAGTGGCTTTTAGGAACTGTTCGGAAACGGCACACTCTTCAATGTCGGGGAAATATATAAATAGATAGATATATAGATAAACAAATAAACGAAGAAATTGTTGAATAGATAAATAAATAAGGAAATAAATAAACAAATAAATAGAAATAAACGAAAACTAGAAAACTAAACATATTAATAAATAATAAATACATATATATGCCAAAGGCTTTTTCCCCTTACAAGGAAGGCAGCCAAAAAACAAAGGCATAAAAACCACTCTCCAGTCCCCACCCATTCCATTCCTAACATACTCAAGTAAAAATAATAAACAAATATAGATAAAGATAAATAAATATATGGAACAAATAAACAGACAAATAGGAAGATAAATATGAACATAATTAATAAACAGAGAGTTCAATCACCTCCCAGGATATTCTAACCATTTATGTATTATCTGTATGAATTTTCTTTTTCTCCCCGCGCGTGGGCGGGGATGGGAGGGGGGGGCGTAGGAAATGCATGGGCGTATGGGCGCGTCCGTTTCCGCCAATTCAGGATTCCAGACGATTCCGTTAAATGACCTGGGCTTCGGCAAGGGATCCTCCGCTTTCTCTCTTCGAAAGCAAGCAAGAACAGGTACAGGCGAACAAGCACTCTGTCTCCGGCGTGTCTCATTACGTGCAGGACCAGCAGGTCGCCAGACAACACGTCCAAAATGGAGGCAGGAGGGAGGGGGTGGGAGGAGAGGAGGGGGGGAGAGGAGGTGGGTAGGTGAGGGAGGAGTACGTTTTTTTTTTTTTTTTTTTTTTTTTTTTTTTTTTTTTTTTTTTTTTTTTTTTGTTTTTTTTTTTTTTTTTTTGTGAAATGTCACTCCCACGGGCTTTGAGCACGTGTGATGGGTGTTTATGGTAGACACACCTTGCCGAAAGGAAGTGGGATGGTGTAGCTTGTCAAAGGAGCATGGGGGGGGGGCAGTGGAATGGAGAAGCTACAGTTATTAGATACGGACGGATATGGATGTGGTCACAATCCCACTCCTGTCGGATTAAGCAAACGCTAAAATTCTGATTTCTTTCTCATCAGGTCCTTTCTTCCCCTCAACTTCGGAAAACTTGGTGGGTCCTTTTCCCCCCGAGCTGCACATCTGGTGAAGTCATCAATTTCTAGAACAATTTCTTAACGTGGTTAAGTTAGTTTAGGTTAGGTTAGGTTATGCACATACACACACACACACATATATATATATATATATATATATATATATATATATATATATATATACATATACTGTCCATACTCGCAAATACATATACATGCATACAAGCATGCACATATACATACTCGAATTTTCACACACACACACACACACACACACACACACACGGAGGTCCGGGTTCGAATCCCTTCCAGGGCTGAAATAATTTCAGTATCGCTGCGCTGCGGGTTGTTACTCCAACTCTCGTGGGTGGGGAGTTGGGTATGTGTGTGCGTGTAAGGTCACAGCATTACCCATAGATCGGTCATAATATACGAGCTCTGATCTCTCTTCCGGGAGAGAAATAGCTGTCGATCGCGGATCCAACACACACACACACACACACACACACACACACACACACACACACACACACACGTGCGCATTTAGGGTGTGGGAAAAAAGTGGACCACGAGGTCATGTGTTGCGCTCAAGGAAAAGAAAGGCAGAAAATTGAGGACAGGTTAGGTTAGGTTCTCGCGCGCGCGCCCAGAGTCGTCTAAGAAAAAGAAAATTTAGTCAAACAGGTTCTAGAATCTTCGCCACGACCCTCCACCCTTCAGGTAGGACTGGGCAATTTCCAACCCCCCCCCCACACCCTCTCCCCCTCTCGCTCTCCGGCCTCATCTGAAGTTAATATAGAAAGTCCGTCACCACAGCAAGCAAGCAAGCCTTGGATCCTTTGGTCAGTTTAGGTTAGTTGGATTGGGTTAGGTTAGGTTGGGTTGGTGTTAGGTTAGGTGTGGTTGGTGTTAGGTTGGGTTGGGTTAATTTAAATTAGGTTAGATTAGGTGTGGTTGGGTTGGGTTAAGTTAGGTTAGGTTAGGTTGGTGTTAGGTTGGGTTGGGTTAAGTTAAATTAGGTTAGGTTAGGTTAAGTTAGGTGTGGTTAGTGTTAGGTTGGGTTGGGTTAAGTTAAATTAGGTTAGGTTAGGTTGGTGTTAAGTTGGCTTGGGTTGGATTAAGTTAAATTAGGTTAGGTTAGGTGTGGTTGGGTTGGTGTTAGGTTGGGTTAAGTTAAATTAGGTGAGGTTAGGTGAGATGAGGTTGAGCTGGGTCGGGTTAGGTGAGGTTACCCTTCAGCTGAATTAAACCACCTGTTGGCTGCAAAGAGAGAGCTGGAGAGGATATCTCCCCCAAGAAGATTGCAGGAGTAGCATGGCAAGTTAGATTGGGCGAGGCCCTTGTCTTGCGGTGGATTTTGAAAGATTGGGGTCTTGATTATCCTGACTGATCAGTCAAATCCCTGATCACCAATCATTCACACTCTTGTCACTGCCAATCACGGGTGGAGGGGAGGGGAGGGGAGGGGAGGGGAGGGGAGGGGGGTTTGTTCCTCAAGTTGATCTGCATAGGGGGAGGAAGAGGAGGAGGAGGAGTAGCAGGAGGAGGAGGAGGAGGAATAGGAGGAGGAGGAGTTGAAGGAAGAGGAAGAGTCGGAGAAAGAGGAGTAGCAAGAGGAGAAGGAGGTAGAGGACGAAGGAGGAGGAGTTGAAGGAGGAGAAGGAGGAGGAGTTGAAGGAAGAGGAAGAGTAGAAGAAGGAGGAGGAGGAGGATAGGACGGAGAGGGTGAAGGAGGAGGAGGAGGAGTAGAAGAAGAAGGAGAAGGAGGAGGAATAGTAGGAGGAGGAGGAGTTGAAGCAAGAGGAGAAGGAGAAGGAGGAGAAGGAGAAGGAGGAGAAGGAATAGGAGGTGGAGGAGGAGTTAGAAGAAGAGTAGAAGGAGGAGGAGGAGGAGGAGGACGTGCAAGCCACTAGTGGGGAGAGGAGTTGCAAGGCTTGCAAAGTATTGCATTATGTTAACTTGAGAACTTTCGAATATTAGAGATAAGGAAATATATCTGACCCCCCACCCCCCACCTCCGCTTTATCTTATTCATTCATCTATTCATCTATTTATTCATTTTTGGAAATGGAGGTTACGGAGGAGCTGAGGTAAATGAGACTGGGTCGCATTTAGACGAAATGTGAAGAGAAAGCTATTGAACGGACATACTTCTACCTAAAAAAAAAAAAAAAAAAAAAAAAAAAAAAAAAAAAAAAAAAAAAAAAAAAAAAAAAAAAAAAAAAAAAAAAATTGTAGGTCGGATGATCATGGAGTACATGGAGGGAGGAGTAATGGATGATGGAATGGTGATGAATGGATGGAAGATATGCGAGACGGAGGAATAGAGGGTGAAGGATCGGGTGACGGAGCCTACAAGAGGGTTGGGGGGGGGGGGGGTAGAAATTGCAACTTATGTAGCAGCGACAGAAAAGCAGAAGTATGCGGAAGAAGGGCAGACATTCTCTCTCTCTCTCTTCTATCTTTCTTTTTAAGAAGAAGAAAGGACAAACCTCTCTCTCTCTCTATTTTTTTTTTTTTTTTTTTTTTTTAATAATGGGTGTTCGTAAGTCGTAAGTTAGATACAAGGGAACCTAGTTATCTTACATGTCCTTTCTATCAAAGAATACATTAGTGGTGATATCGTCATCATACTTACTATTACATTATTATTATCATTGTCATTATTACTATATTTTTAATGGGTTCCTTATTTACATGTACAATCACTAGCTATAGTTTTCACAACCTCAATATTATTTTCTTCCTTTGTCGAATATATGATACATTTCCCTATGTTTGCCAGATTATTTTATTTATTTATTTATTTATTTATTTTATTTATTTATTTAGTTTGCCAGATTATTTTCTTGAAGAAAAAAAATGTCAAAGCATTTTAATTTTGAATAACGAAAAATCCATATGTGGGTAAAATAAATTGAGACTGTATTTGCTCTGGCGTGCATATAAAACAGACAAAAATCAATATCTTCGAACTCAAGACTTTTAGGACACCAACCGACCGCCCTATCTACAACCATCACCAATCCTTCTTCCCACACAAGACATATACAACTACTCCTTTGCGGACGCTGTACACACACACACACACACACACACACACAAACGCGCGCACATAAAAGGTGTTTGACACACATACAGGTTACACAGGAGGCGGAAGAAGAGTTTGAGCTGTCTGAGAGGAAATTTTTTTTTTACAAATGCTGCAGGTGAGGGAGGGAGGGAGGGAGGTGGGAGGGCGGGGGTAGCCTCCTACACTCATACGAAGAGCTCGGCCAGACCTTCTTCAGTCCAGTCCGGACCTTCGTGGCATTGACATCTCCCCGCTCCTTCGGACGCCACTGTAAGACATTGAGAGACAGCTTTTTTTATTCTTCAAGAACAAGGTCGATATCCAAGGTAAGACTATGGTTTAAGTTACATTATATATATATATATATATATATATATATATATATTGTAGTATCATGTTTCGTGAATTAGATTACGCTAGGTAAGGCTAGGCAAGGTTAGGTTGGCTAAGCCAGTATTCATCTAGGCTGGGTTAGGCCGATTTAGCTGACATTTGTCTAGGTTGGGTTAAATTATGCTACTCTAGGCTAGATCAGCTTAAGCTAAGTCGAGGTAGGTTATGCTAGGTTGAATTAGGTTAATTTAAGTTATACTGGGTTATGTTAGGTTAGGTTGAATTAGATTAATTTAAGTTATACTGGGTTATATTAGGTTAGGTTAGGTCAAGGTAAGGATAGATGGGCCGAGCTAAACTAGATTAGGTAACTAAAGTCAAAGAGTTTGCCGAGCTCAACATTAACCTAATCATTCGCCAATCCTTTTAATGTATCATGGCAAAACACTGTCCCAAAGGCTAAAATCTGATATGATATTATACGAGCTGTGCTTTAGGCATTATGCTGAAATATTTAGATATCAATTTTCATTACTTAAGTCGTTGTATTCGCACAGAAGGTTGTATAAGGCCAGGTGAAAGGGTGCAGGGGTTGGGTGGTATGCGTTACATGAAAAAAAGGTATTAAGCAAATCTGAGAAGTTCCAACATCAACGCAACCAGTCGCATGAAACCAGTTGCTTACGACGACGGAACCAGTTGCACGAAACTGGTTTTTACGACGACGCGACCAGTTGCATTACGACTGATACATTGGTTTCTTTAGAGACCCTTACATCGAGGCGACTAAAAATGCAGTTGCATCGATGTGAGGGGTTCTGAAGAAACCACAGTGTCAGTCGGAATGGAACTGGTTCTGGAGTCGTAAGCAACTGGTTGCGTTGGTGTGCGAGCTGCCTATATGTCTGAAAATGGCAGTTGCCGACAAGAATATCGAAATAAACACACACCATGTAAGAACGAAACATTTATCGGTACTTTCCGCTTGTTACAGTTTTTCCAAGTGCAAAGTTGTGATACACGTGACCGAGATTAAACAAGAGGATCGGGAAGAACGAGTAGGGGGTGGGGGGTCATTGGAGCCTAGGAAATGTTAAGAAAACGGAAGGATTGTCTGGGTACAGGACATTAGTTCACTAGCGTTGAACAAAAAAGAAAGAAAATGAGGGTAATTGTCCACTAAGGTTGGACAAAGGCCATGAGAGGGGAAAAGCTGTGGAGAGCAACTAGAGATACCTTTTTAATATTTTGTTGGCAACTGGAAACAAAGGAATCAGGTGGGGCGAGATACCGATCATGCCTATATTTTGTTCAACTGTGTTGGATCCTTGGATGATGGCCGCTTCCAAATATTTTCTTCGGATCTTATTGGGCTCACGTACCAATAGTTCTGCCTTTTCCCAGTCCATCAGGTACTTGCTACGGTTTCTGTGTGCAACACACGCGTTAGTGGCGATGTCATGACGGACATCGTATCGATGTTCTCGGATCCAGGTTTTCAACTCGCGTGGTTGGTTTCCCCATTACAGGGCTTGTCACATCCCGAGCACGGAATCCGATAGACACCTGCTTTATTGTCCGGCTTCTTGCCGATGTCTATTCTCGTCCTCGTGATGCCTTGGATTGTCCTACTGGTCTGGCACACTACTTCCAAATTGCTGACTTTTTAAATTCTAGCTAGTTTGGTGGCGACGTCGCCTTGTTGCCTAAGACCTTCTAGAATCTTAATGGCCTTTTTCTTGCACTGGCCTATGAGGAAATCTGGGAATTTTTATATAAAAAAAAGTCTCCTTAATATACCAACACTCTTGCTCCAGATTATTTTTCACTGCATATCCTGAGTACACTAGGGGAGGAACCTACCACTACTCCTTTCTTAACCCTAATGTCATCTTGAGAGTAGAAATTAACTAAATCGTTTTCTGTGGACTTTAACTTTTAGCTGGTTCCCGTGTTTTGCGATGTGTGTGTGTCTATGAAAGAAAGGTAATCGTTATCTTCTAAAGAAAACTGAATGGTGGGCTCTACCTCGTTCAGTGCAGTTTGGAAGTGATGCTGACTGAATCGAACTGGATGTGACGAGAAGGATATCGTCTACGTAGCACAGCCAAACTTCGTTTAACGAGGTAGAGACCACTAAGCATTCTAAGACAGAAAACAACGTAAAAAATCAACGTCCAACTCTGAACATCGTTGAAGTGCGTAAGACAGAATGAGTGGAAGGGTGATGAGGTAAACGCCAAAAACCGTTGGAGTTTTATTATTGACCTTTCGTCCCAGAAGGACTTCTTCAGAGTGTACACAAAGAAATGAAATATCAGATTAAATACTCCCAGAACCATCTATTACGAAATGTAATAAAACTCAGACGGTTTTTGGCTTTTACCTCGCCCCCCTTCCACTCATTCTTTGAACATCACCGATTTTTTTTCGACGTCTCGTTAAAGCAAGTTTAGGTGATTGTATGTACGCTCCTTTGAGGGGCTATCACACTGGGCTATTTTTCCTCCGACATCCTACATCCAACCTCCATTTGAATCATTAGGATACGACCTCGCTTATAGAAATCTAGCCTTCTCCAAGGTCCACATACTATATGGATCTTGGCCTTCTCTAAGAACATTTCGACAGTAACTTTCGTATGTGTTTGCAATCTCTTAATTCATCATTCAGTTTTGTTATATATGACGAAAAGATAATTTGATATTTGAAGATTTGAAAAAACGAAATATTGTAACCGAAGTCGTTTTGACGCAAACGAACTCTCAACTGTCGGCGCTCGTGAAGCCCAGTGTGATCACCCATTTCCGCGCACGCAGACGCCAGCTCGCGCGTCTCGTCGAACGCGGAAATTTTATCCAAAATAATCAAGTAACGGTCGTTTAGTACTTTGATCAGAGATCCCCTCTGTTCTTACCCTGGTGGAAACGTGTTGTCCTTTTATTTAATTATTTTTTTCTTCTCTTGTTCCCTGGTTACATACACTCAAACATATATATCACATTTACATTATGGAACAAATCGCTAGCAGCAGCAATGTAATTCACAAGTATATATATATATATATATATATATATATATATATATATATACACTCGCACATACTTAAAACTGGCGAGTTTAGAATATTACAGTATACAAACTACTTATTCAATACTACACAACAGAGAGAGAGGAATTTAAAACGGTATAGCAATAAAAACTGAGTAAATAAATAGCCCATTGGCCATACCTCAACCCGCCATTTAGCTCTAAAAAGGACACCAGACGGTTGTCAAGTTACACCGCCAAGGCGTGGAAGAATTTCAGCCCGGTTGGCCGACGCGCCGAGAAGTTTATGTCAGTTAGTTCCGGTTCATCCAAGTAAACTTACCCACTCTCCCACTCCCCCTCCCTCCCTGTCTCAATAAAAATAGAATAAAGTAAACGAATAAATAAATAATGATAAAATAAATAAGAATATAACAATAAAATGAATATGAATCTAGAAGTAAGATAAATAACCGATAAATAATTACACAAATTAATAAATAGATTAATACATCTCAGAGTTCGGTCTATGCCCTCTCTCCTTTCCCCCACTGCAAGAAGCGTGACGTCACGTTATTCCCGAAACGTTTCCATATATTTGTCTTCATGCATTCCTCTTTTTCATGGGAAACACGTCAAAGAATATTCGGTTAAATTAGTTATTATGATGGTTCTGAGGTACCCAAAGGTTAAGAATTCTATTCTTACCTGCTTGCCTGGATTGTCTCCCCGAGAATAGCTGACGCGTTGTACGAGTGAAGATTACAGATGCATCGACTCGTTGCTTCCTTCATATAGCATTATCATTATTGCTTTCATTACTACTGTTGTTATCATTATCATCATCATCATTATTATTATTATTATTGTGGTTTTTATTGTTACTATTATCATTTTTATATTCTTAGCTGATACACCTGTTATTCACTACTATCATTACCATTTATCATCAGAATTATTTTCATTTTATCTTATGCTATTCAATTCTATTTATTTGCTCATTTATGTTTATTTATCTATTCATTTACCATTATTTCTCTCGACTGATTCCCTGCCCGACCACACACACACACACACACACACGACTCGTGGCGAAGTTGGTAGCGTTCCCACCTGCCACTACGGCGGTCCGGTTTCGAATTCCCCCCAGGGCTGAAATTATTTCAGTACCGATGCGCTGGGAGTCGTTACTCCAACTCTCGTGGGCGGGGAGTTGGGTGTGCGTCTAAGGTCCCAGCATTACCTATAGATCGGTCATATATGAGCTCCGAGCTCTCTTTCGGGAAGGAAATAGCTGACGATCACGAGTCCAACACGTGATCCAAGACAATGGTGAATCACATAACACGAACAACCACACTGGAACCGAGCGTAGGATATGAATAACATTTTTGGCGAAACAAACAGATGAACACAGAAATGACATTTAACCTCAACAACGACAGGGAGTTTGTGTGTGTGTGTGTGTTTGTGAAAAGTGTGCACAAATATTTACACATTTCCAAATCTTTCTTTTCAATATACCTATCTGCAGGGAGTGGAAGTGAGAGCGTAATAGTGTGTGTGTGTGTGTGTGTGTGAGAGAGAGAGAGAGAGAAATTGAGCGTCGACCTAGGACTCCTTGTCGACTCGTCTAACAACTCGACTGGGCAGAATCATTTCAACCCCAACTTTCGCCCTCCTTTCTCTGCCCAGGGCCTTCGCCTCTTCTCCAACAGTCCACCACCACCCTCCCCTCCCCCAGGACGCTTTCAAGATCGACGACAAGTTGTAAAAACAACTTCATACTTCGGGAATTGTCGACACGTCGTTTCACTCGTTAATCCGGCGCGATCGATTTTCCGGAAAATCCCGTAATGTTTCATTTTGATCACAGTTTCCGTTTTCTACCTAACGGGAATTCCTGTTCCCGCCCCCTTCACTTCTTAGAAAAAATCCGAGAAATTGCCCCTTTTTCATGCCCCCTTGTACAAAAACCGAACTTCGTTTTATGACCCAGCAATGGACAGCAATTACCTCGACTTCGGAAAAGTCATCCTCAACGAAGTCGAACAAAAACTGGAACCACAGCTTCCGAACTCAAAGAAAACGGGCCCAGGGTAACGTCTTCGCGAGATTTGTTGACCATCTTGGGGTAAGAAGGCGAGAACAGAGTCAAACGAGGAATCACCAGAGATGACTATAGTCAGCGCAAGGAGAATTGGCCGATAAGGCGTGGCTAGGATATTTCCCGGTGTTGCCACATGTGGGCATCCATGGCGAGAACGTGCGTCTGGATGCAATGTTTTCTGAATGCAGTGTGAGGGGGGCGGGGCCAGAGATTAGATGTAGTGGCAACGTCGCTCTCGCATGCACATATGCCATATCTACACTTAAAGAAACGAAACCTTTGTATAGAAAACATTGCTTTGATTTTTATCTCAGTGGTGGTGTGTGACAAAAAATTATAATATAATCATATGAGGCAACATTATAAAATTATAAAATAGAATTATATAATAAAATAAAACTATAAAATAATTATATGTGGCACCACAGGGGAACTCCCAGTGGTCCGCCCTAACGGCCAGATCTCAGTGCATAGGGTATAGCATCATCTCTCTCTCACCCACATACACACAGAATACGACTCGACGGCGCAGTGGTAGCGTTCGCAACTGCTGCTACAGCGGTCCGAAATCGAATTCCGCCCAGGGGTGAAATAATTTCAGTATAGCTGCACTGCAAGTCGTTACTCCAACTCCCATGGGCTGAGAGTTGGATGTGTGTGTGCGTGTAAGGTCACAGCAGTACCCATAGATTGGTCATATATATGAGTTCTGGGCTCTCTTCCGAGAGGGTAATAGCTGTCGATCACGAGTCCAACACGTGATCCAAGACCATGGTGAATCACACACAAACATATTACAATGGATAAGGCAATGACCGAATGGGTCAAAGGTGTGGCAAGAGTGATAGGACACGACACACCCGCGCACAAGTCCTTCTAGACACCTGGGGATCTGGACAAAGCTACTTGTGAGGTGCGACACCTGGTACTAAGGTTGTCGCAATTACAGTGCGGGGAAAAAGCTTACATAGACCTTTTTAGTCTATAAGGAAGTCGGCTTCAATTAACATCCTCGCCAAGAGAAGCAGACCTGTATCTTTTTATCTCTGATCAATAAAGGGCGATTGCACTCAGATGAGAGAACTATCAACCAGTTGCATGAATGACTAGGCAAGCACTTGGTAACTAAGTGGGTAACTAGACGAATAGAGTTGAGTGAAGTGCACAGGGATCGGTCCCATGGTTTTTGGGTCTGCGCAATCCCCAGGCAAGAGTTGGGGGAGGGGGAGGGGGGGAAGATAAATGGGGGAGAAACCTATTTGGGGTGGACTTCGCGATGCCCTGGGGGAGGGTGAAAGCGGGGTAGACAGATAGAAGGAGGGAGGGAGGGAGGGGGGGATTTTTTGTGAGTCATGTACAAAATGAAATTAAGAAGCGTATGAATGGTCGACATAAATTTACTGAATCGATAATCAACCCGTTGCCCCCCACAGCCCCCAGGCAACCGCCAACGGCTACTGGATTGGCCCATTAGGTCACACAAAGAAGAAATACTGTGTTGTTCCCAAGGTGAAATAATGTCAGACGTTGTGTTTGGTGTCTTGTGGGTTTAAAACTTGTTCTGAAAAGGTGTTTGTTGGTGAAATTGCATTGCCGTCTTGGTGATGGTAATATTCCTTCGGTTGCTCCAATTTTTATTTTTTTACCTTTATCTATTTTCTTATATTAGTTTTTGATGGTTTCTAAGGTTCTCTATTTGTGTCTGTCATTTTTCACATCTGCTGTATGCGTTTTCGCAGTTTTATCATCGTGTTATACCCTATGCACTGAGATCTGGCCGTTAGGGCGGAGCACTGGGAGTTCCCCTGTGGTGCCACATATAATTATTTTATAATTTTATTTTATTATATAATTCTATTTTATAATTTTATTTTATTATATAATTCTATTTTATAATTTTATAATGTTGCCTCATACGATTATGTTATAATTTTTTGTCACACACCACCACTGAGATAAAAATCAAAGCAATGTTTTCTATACAAAGGTTTCGTTTCTTTAAGTGAAGATATGGCATATGTGCATGCGAGAGCGACGTTGCCACTACATCTAATCTCTGGCCCCGCCCCCCTCACACTGCATTTAGAAAACATTGCATCCACACACACGTTCTCGCCATGGATGCCCATATGTGGCAACACCGGGAAATCTCCTAGCCACGCCTTATCGGCCATTTCTCCTTGCGTTGACTATAGCATAGTTATGTCTGTGTGTGATTTTCCCCCTCTTTTTGTGTGATTATCTCCTTTTTTAACGAAAGTCTATTCTTATGATATAATTCTTGCTGACTTTCTAAACGGGCACGAGTCCATTAATATCCATTGTTTCTAATTAATGTTGGCATAAATGAATTATTTGTGCCATTTGGTCGATACGCCATGTTTGTTTATATTTGTTATCTTCTTACTGATGCAGCCATATTATTTAAAAATAAGAACCGGTAAAACATGGCAAAAATAATTTATTAATGTCAATATTAAATAAAAACAATTAATATAATTAAAGTCGTCGATAGTTGTCGACGGTTGGCTATTACCGCGAGACGAGTAGAATTATATAATTCTCCAGGATGTTTCTGCAGTGTCCATTTTGTATAAAACATGTAAATCTTGTCTACAATATTATTTGGATACTTAAAATTCTTATGTAGTTGATTACGATTTACATCATTTAGGAAAAAAAACAATTATACAAAATTTTGAGTGGAGAACGGTAATTACAATGACCGTTAACAAGATATTCTAGATGATTTAAAAGAGTAAACTACTTTGATACAAGAGCACAGTGAACACATCAAACATGAAAATAATGATTACTTACGAAAACTTGGGATGCATCCTGTTGGTCTGGATATGGGAAACTTCTCAGACGATCTCGTTACATGTCGAAAATTCAAATTATTTCTCTTCTCCATATTTTTTTTCTTTCATATTGACATACAATTCTCTGATGCACTAGATTTATTCCCAAAGGTAACCGAACGCTGTTTAACTTTGACTGAACCGAGGGCGATTTAGGTCAGTTAACCGTTGGTGGGAAAAAAAATTGAAACCCGAGACACCGTCAACAGCGACAACGCGACTGATTCGTCATGAATCCGAGCGGCATGAAGACTTCGTTTACAATTCTGATTTTACGATTTAAAACCAGAATATTGTAAGCAAAGTCTTCTTCGTGCCATAAAACATTTAAACAGTGTCTGACTTATCAAATTATTCAATTTTTCAATTATTTGCACTATGTCGATTCTTGTCAAATGTTGTGAGTCTGAACAACTAGAAGAAGACTTCGCTTACAGTATTTTAGACTTATCCAAGAACATTTTACTAGTGTTCGACTTCTTTTAATCTGCCTTTCAGATTCTTAATAAATGACGCAAAGGCAATTTGACATTTGGAGATTCGAAAAACAAAACCAAAACTGTAACCGATATTGTTTCTATTCAAACGAACTCACTACGGTTGGCGGCTATTCAATGTTTCCAGTGGTCTAATATACTTGAAATAAAGCTCCACATATGCGCAGAATAATACACCAAGAAACTCGAAAAGGCCTAAAATATCGAAACCAAATTTATGAAAACTTCTGGAGAGAAAATACTGACTTTAAGTTTTAAAAAGTGTAATTTACCCTAAGCAGAAGTAGCAAATGCTCAGTATAAGACGATGAAATGTAAACGTTTAAAATGTCGACATTCGAAGAAAAGTACTTGTTATTATGGGCTGAATTTTACCAGCGCTTCTATCCTTACTGCCTCCAGGCTATTTTATTCGCCTCTAGGTGCCCCCTTCCGGCAGATAAAAGGTGCGTGGTGCTACGTGGTGTGGTGGGTACCATATCGTCAACACACTTGAAAAAACAAGTCGGGTAATAAGACGATTCTTAACGAGTTTTCTTCCGTTAAGAAATTAAATATAATGAAATTAAATAAAACATAATTAGATCAAATCAGATAATATGAAATTAGATAAAAATATAATGAAATGTAAGAAAAAACAAGACAAAATAAATTAGATTATATGAAATAAAATAGATAAGATTAGCACAAATAAAATAAAATTAGATACACAAGATAAGGTATAGAATATGATTTCCTGGCATGATGA
Organism: Oratosquilla oratoria; assembly: GCF_046742065.1. NCBI lineage: Eukaryota > Metazoa > Arthropoda > Malacostraca > Stomatopoda > Squillidae > Oratosquilla > Oratosquilla oratoria. The sequence goes on along the minus strand of NC_134816.1, from coordinate 23,394,778 downwards.
TGATGTATTATGTAAAATGATTCACAGTTCTGAAGAAGTTAATTAAATCTAAAATTGCGGCTTAAGTCGTGAGAGCCCACCGGTAATTTCTGCTTGTTCTCGAAGTCAATACACTAGGGCAACATTTCCCAAACTGGGGGAAATTTGAAGTTACCAGGGAGGAATTAATTACACTAGCTACGAGCAAATCCATCTGATATATACATATGTATATATATATATATATATATATGAGGGAATAGCTTTGGTATATGTATGTATATATGTATGTATATATATATATATATATATATATATGTTTAAGACAGATTGAACATTTTTTTTTTTTTTTTTTTTTTTTTTTAGAAGCTCCGCCATGGGATACGAACCCTGACCCGTGCGTCGAAAATAACGAGGCCAAGACGCGAGCAACCATGTAGTATGGTTGCTAGCGTCTTGGCCTCGTGATTTTCGACGCACGGGTCAGGGTTCGTATCCCATGGCGGAGCTTCTAAAAAAAAAAAAAAAAAAAAAAAAAAAAAAAAAAAAAAAAAAAGTTATATATATATATATATATATATATATATATATATATATATATATATATATATATATATATACATATATATATATATATATATATACATTAGATGGATTTGCTCGTGCCTGAGATAGAGTATGCCTGTTGTAGATGGGCGGTGTAGTTTACTATGTTATGTTTATCATTTTATTTGTACATTTTTAGAATAGATTAGTAAATAGTCAGTGTTATTATTATTATTATTATAATTATCATTTTTATTATCATTGTTATTATTATCATTTTTATTATCATTGTTATTATTGTTATCATTATTATCATTATTATCATTATTATCAATCAATCATTATTATCATTATTATTATTAAACACTATTACTATTATCATCATTATTACTATTATTTTTACTATTATTATCATTATTATTATCATTGTTATTATCATCATCAACATTATAATTATTACTACTATCGCCACGCCTTTGTAAATGGGAGAAAGCCCTTTGATAAACATTATCATCATCATAATCGTCATCATTATTACTATTATATTCATATTCTTAGTTCTGATATTTAGTAACACTAGAAAGTAAAACTAGGAGAAGACGATGTATTTTTGCAACACTAACACTACTTTTCTTTCGCAGATGCTGTGCAGGCCACTACAATTGGTGGTGGTAGTAATGGCGGTTGCTGGTGTATGGACTGCACCAACGCAGGTAAGAATTTGCAACAATTACAACAGCTATGTTGGTTATAGACTGATATTATATTATATAAGGAAGGTAAAAATATTTCTTAATTTCGCAATGAGTTTCTTCAGCCACCTTAGCATTACCAACGAATACTCCACAATGGCACTGATCAACAACTCTGCCCAGTATCTATGCAGGTGTTGAAAAGCGCTGGGACGAGAACACACCTTTGCATCACTCCTGGATTAACAGGAAAGAATCCGAACACACATTCATACTTTATAATACTTTCTATCTCAGGATTTAAACTAGATGTGGAGTTAATAATCCTTGCAGAAATCCCACGGATATGCAGAAGATACCAGCCTACGATGCATTAATGCTTTTTTCAAGTTCTTGATAAAAAAGGAACAAACGAAATGGCATGCTTATAAACGCTCCGTTATCACATGTTTCAATAGATTTGTCGGCGACTGCCACTTTCATATACATTAGTTGATTTACCTACACACACTCGGTGGCGCGGTTGATAGAGTACTGGACTACCAGTACGGAGGTGCGGCAGTACCTGGTTCGAATCCTGCCCAGGGCCGAAATTATTTCGGTATCGCTGCGCTTCGAGTCGTTACTCCGACTCTCGTGGGCGGGGAGTTGTGTGTGTGTGTGTGGAAGGTAATAGCATTACCCATAGATCGGTTTTACGAGCTCTGAGCTCTCTTCCGGGAGGGAAATAGCTGTCGATCACGAATCCAACACGCGATTCAAAAGACCAAGGTGAATACCTAATGTACATAAGTATTGCTCTGATGGCGTTTAGTTTATGTCTTTACAAGGTGTTTATTTCAATAGATTTGTCGGCGACTGCCACTTTGATACACATTAGTTGATTTACCTAATCTACATAAGTATTGTTCTGATGGAGTTTCATTTATGTCAACAGGGCCTGTTTGCACAGCACCGAGAACCAGAACCAACGTTCATAACTAGTGTGACGCAGTTCCTCCAAAATCTCCTGAATAAAAACCAACAAGTAGCAACCCAGATTAACCAGCAAATACAAAAAGTTCAGAATAATCCCCAACCAGCACTACCGAAACCAGGACAAGCACCAGCAGCACCAGCACCAGCGGTACCTCCTAAGGTCGTTATTAGGGACGGGGAAGGAACGGCCGAAAAAGTGGATGGAAATCCCCTCGGTATCAGAGATACCCAAAACTCGCAAGCAACCGAGGGTGCATCAGCTAATAGCAAAGATTACAGGGATAATCCCATAATGAAGGCAGCCATGAACTTGTACATCGCCACGTGGAATTACCAGGCAGAGTCGCAAGGTATACCATTGTTGAAGATAGATAACGTGTGGCCTCACTCAGGTCTAGTACACATGCCAGAACTCAACAAATTTATTGCAAATATCCAAAAGACCGAACTCGTCGCAAAAACGACCGAAGATATGAAACATATCTACTCGACAATTCAGGAGCCAGCTTCATCTGAACCTGAGTACACCGCTGAAATATTTCTCGAAACCTGGAAACAGGCTGCGGAGCATTTTAAGGCGTTCGAACCCAGCACCGTTCATATCCCCACCGTCAACAGATTAAGAAAAGACTCTACGATGAATCAGGATGAGGAAGAAGGTGAGAGTGGAAGAAAGGTCTACACTGTGGAGGAAAGTGAGGTTCAACCGGGGGGTTGTAATGAGCTTGTTTTAAAATCCGGCACATTAGGAGTCATAGTTGAGGATACTGATGAGGAAAATACTCATGATCAGGGTGTTCCTCACCAGGTCAAAGCTGACACCGATTACACAAACGGCAGTGGAAATGAAGACGTACAAGTCGCTGATCAAGATGTCGCAGTAAATGAAAACGAAAACGAGCAAGGTAACACAGGTAAAATTGCCGGACAGGAGGAAAAGGACAGCACAGGGAGTACCGATGCCCAAGCAATCGAGTTTCCTGAAAAAATTGACACACTTACTCAGGACCAACCTTCTGACGATCCGTCCGACAGCGATAACAATGAAAACGACAATAAAGAGCCGCCAGTTGCTAAGGAATCAAACGACAACGAGCCAGAGCAAAACACCGAGTCTCTCTTCAGCCAAGATTCTGCCAGTGCGTACTTTCCTAAGCTTCGACCCATTCCGATCAGTCATCTCTCGGGTAATATCGAGTTTAACCCTAATGATAACCAATCGTTAGAGCAGAGTGACGACTTCCGAATTATCGAAGTTCCTTTCGGTTTTCTCAACAACAGGAACGTTTCTTAGAGTCCAAAACAATCTCGTGAGAGGTATGTAGGGAGCACGCGTTCACCTCAAACTGGATTTCCTGATGAACATCCACTTGTATTCTGGGTAATTACGAGACCACTACCATAATTTTGAGTACCTCGACTGGAAAACTATAATTCAAAGTCCATAGAATCTTTATATTACTTACACAAAATATTCTCAAATAAAACTTATGCAACTTGAATGTATATCAGAAGTCACTGCATAATGAGTAACCTTGTGTTGTGTGCATGAGCTTAGGCTTTGACAATGTGGAAGAACAGAGAACACTGATGTACTCGAGAGCACCACGTTGGGAGTCACAAATCTAAATTATGAACCACAAAGTAGTTAGGAATCGACCATTCGTTTTGATCTGGGAGTAAACACACTCAGGACCTGCTGTTACGGTAACACCTTCATCACGGTGATGCAGGTGAGATTTTTCTGGCTAATGTTTGGTGCTTTTGCATTTAACTGAAGGGTGAAAATATGGGCAATATTCGGGCCTTGGTCAATTGGTGATATCTCGTATTGACCTGAGTCCAACACCAGCTGAGTGGAACATATGGAAAAAATTGCTGTGCTAGTATGCCTCAGCCTGAGTAGACGATAAGTAATTCTTAGTCTAAGATGACGTTAATTTGATAAGGAATAATTCAAAAGATCTTGAAAGTCATACTCATGTCGTTCAATTGGTAAAATAGGACCTTGCAGAGACATTCTTCTAGGTCTTGATGACTGCATTATGTACGACCGCATTGTACTATTCAAAATTTATGCAAATGTATATACTTTTAATTGTTGCTGCAGCTATAACATTCCACCTACAAAAAGTGTGATAAGAGACCTGTTGTATATAGGTCTGTAATGAGCATTCAATACTGGAAGGTACATTTGCATGAATTTCACATAGCATAGGTTTGATTCTGTTGTTCACAACAGAACCCAAAGTTCATTCATGTGCTGCAAAGTTATTTATTAATTGTATTTATTTCCTATGTATCAGAAACATGTGAGCCATGTACAAGATTACATGCACATCCATGCAGGGATCTGCTGTTATTACTGTTATTTATTGAATAAATATTATAAAAAAAAAATCAGTCTTAACACCATGTATCCTACATGCTCTACAATTTTGGGCTTTTAAAGGCACAGAGCCTACCTAACAAGTCATACATAAGTCATGAAATCAAGATGACATGAAAAGAAACTCATAAAGGTTAGTTATAGAAGAGATCTGAAAAAAGAATAGTTTCCCACACAGAACGGTGGATATCTGGAACAAATTGGATGAGGCAACTATGCTTGCAAAAACTATACGAGAATTTAAGAACAAACTTGATGCTGAAAGATACAAAGACTGGTCACTACAAGTATAGCTCTCTTCCTGTATAATACAACTAGGTAAATACACACTGCATTCACTATCCAAATTTGCATTCAGAAATAATGATTTGAATGTTGATTATGTAACTATTTTTCTGAGATCATTGCTGTCATAATTCACAGCACAGTGATCTAGAACATAGGTTCCCAAACTTTACCATGCCAAGGACCCCCCAGATATTTAAGTCCCATCCGAGGACCCCCAGCCAATCAAAACTTATTATTACCGTACCAAGATACCCATTACATGATTATAATGCAGTAAACTTACTTTTTGCATATTCCTACACAAAGAAAGAATAAAAATAAGCATTTAAAATATTTTCAAAATTTTGTCAATTTTTGTTTTAAAAACTTTTCCATTTTCAGTTCACACTTTCTGTAAGCATAGAATAAAGCTTGAATGAATATGAATAATTAAAAAGAAACAAATGAAATATTATGACAGATATAAAAATGTATTAGAGAAGTGCTGACTGATTGCACAACAAAATATCGATATCACCGACACTATAATGACAGAGAATCAGTGTTGTATATTTTTATAATTATATAGTTTTTTCTGGAGTTAATTTTTTTCCATTGTGTTGCGGACCCCCTAGGACCTTCTCAGGGACCCCAGTTTGGGAACCACTGATCTAGAATATGTAGGAAGAGAGTGAACTTAACACAGGTATTAACTGAGAAAGAAGTCCGTGTTTGAGGAAACGTTTTAAGTTTCCTGCATTTTGTGACTGAAGCCATTCCTAAATATGTATTACAACCTTATGTCAAACACAGAACAACTACCTGGCCTTCATATTACATGATAAGAATTATGACAAGAATTTTGACAATGGCACAGTCTTTACAGACATTACTGTGCCATTGTCAAAATATTCTAGTAGGGTACAGATATACATGAGGACACAATATTCCTAAACTAAGGAATGTTTACGTGTCATGTCAGGTGTACATGGGATGGGCCGATGGGGTAATTGCAGATAGGAAAGTAATCCCATCTTTTGTAGGAAAGTGTGGAGGAAAGATAGAGGTATTGATATTAATTCTTCTCAAATGATGATAGTTGATAGATACTATGATAGATGATAGTTGATAGATACTATGATAGTTGATAGATACTATGATAGTTGTTTTGAATGGGAAAGTGGGATGGAGTAAGAGGTGGAGGGACTGCTTTCGGCCATGGAATAGCCATAGATGAAATTAGAATATCCTGTTCATAAGTGTATCCATATCTTCAATCATCACTTAAGCTGGTGGGAAGGGAGCCATGAGTGTGCATAAAGTGGTTTGACAGGCACTTTTCCCAGTATTTTCACCACATGTTTTGTAATGAGGAGTGGAGGGTAGGATAGAAGTTTTTTTGCAGGCAATTGGGCAGAGGCATCAAAAGGGATTGATACTGTATCCCAAGTTGTTTTATTGGCCTGTTCATTGCCAGGGATGCCAACATGATATGACACCAAATAAAAATACATTGATTGTATGAGGAGATTCAGATGATCCGTGAGTGGATTTTGTGGGTGAATGGGTGTCAGGTATGAGAGATGAAAAGTGTTCCTAGGGCATTTCTTGGGTCAGAAATTATTATATTGGGTGAGGTGTGTGTGTGTGTGTGTGTGTGTATTTACCTAGTTGTATTTTACGGGAAGGGGAGCTATGCTCGTGGGGTCCCGTCTTCATATCTCATTTTATCTAAACTATTTTTAAATTCATGTATTGTTTTTGCACACACCACTTTCTCATCTAACTTGTTCCAACTGTCTATTACTCTGTGAGGAAAGCTGTTCTTTTTCAAATCTCTTCTATAGCTGTCTTTTTTTATTTTCTTTCCGTGTCCTCTTGTATTTCTGTCATCCCATTTTATCAGATTCTCTCTATCAGTAATTTCTATGCCTTTCATGATTCTGTAAATAGCTATCAAATCTCCTCTCTCTCTTCTTTGCTCTAGTGTCTGTAGTTTAAGTTTTAGTCTCTCTTCATATGATAGTTTTGAGAGTGTTGGTGCCAATTTTGTAATTGCTCTTTGTATTCTTTCAAGTTTTTTTATACATTTTTTTGTACTTGGTGACCATATTGTTGCTATCATTAATATATATAGCATTATTGGGGCCAGAACTGTTCCTTGTGGAACACCGCTTATTACTTCATCCCATTTTGAGTGTTTGTCTCTTATCACTACTCTCATTTTTCTTTCTTGCAAAAAGTCTTCCATCCAATTTAGCAATTTACCTTGTATTCCTCCTTCATATTCTAATTTCTTAAGCAACTTCTTATGTGGTACTTTGTCAAAAGCTTTTTTTAGGTCTAGAAATGCACAATCAGCCCATCCATCTCTTTCTTGTATTATATCTATTAGCCTTGAATAGAAACATATTAAATTGGTGACGCATGATCGTCCTTGTCTGAATCCAAATTGCCTTGGATTTAGTACGTTGTTTTTTTCCAAGTATTTTACCCATCTACTTTTGATAATTCTTTCACAAATTTTTGCTATTGTACTTGTTAGAGAGACTGGTCTATAGTTGGTAGGTTCTTCTTTATTTCCTCCTTTATATATAGGTACTGTATTTGCTCTTTTTCTTCTGGAACTTTTCCTTCTTTTAAGGAACTGGCATTCTTTCAGAATCCAGTTTGCTATTTCATCTGGCCCATGCGATTTTCTGACATCAAGATTACCCAAGTGTGTCAATATTTCATTCTTTGTTACTTCTATTTCTTCCATAGGGGGGACTTTTTCTTTCCACTCAATCTCTTCAGGTTGTATATTTTCCCTTGTAAACACTGATTTAAAATGTTTGTTCATAATTTCTGCCATTTCCATTTCCTCAGTGTATTCAACTCCTCCTTGTCTTAATTTCTCCAAGTCTTGTTTGTTTTTCAGTTTATTGTTTACTGTGTGTGTGTGTGTGTATTTACCTAGTTGTATTTTACGGGAAGGGGAGCTATGCTCGTGGTATCCCGTCTCATATCTCATTTTATCTAAACTATTTTTAAATTCATGTATTGTTTTTGCACACACCACTTTCTCATCTAACTTGTTCCAACTGTCTATTAATCTGTGAGGAAAGCTGTTCTTTTTCAGATCTCTTCTATAGCTGTCTTTTTTTATTTTCTTTCCGTGTCCTCTTGTATTTCTATCATCCCATTTTATCAGATTCTCTCTATCAGTAATTTCTATGCCTTTCATGATTCTGTAAATAGCTATCAAATCTCCTCTCTTCTTTGCTCTAGTGTCTGTAGTTCAAGTTTTGCTAGTCTCTCTTCATATGATAGTTTTGAGAGTGTTGGTGCCAATTTTGTAATTGCTCTTTGTATTCTTTCAAGTTTTTTTTATACATTTTTTTGTACTTGGTGACCATATTGTTGCTGCATATTCCAGTCTTGGTCTTATCAGGGTGATTAGAATTTTCTTCACCATTTCTTCATCCAGGTATGTAAATGCAACTTTGATTGTTCTTATTAAATTATAAGTTTCTCCAAAAATCTTATTTATATGTTTCTCAGGTGACATATTGTTCATAACAATGACTCCCAGGTCCTTCTCATTTTCTACTTTTTTTTATTCCTTCTTCTCCCAATTTATATGATCCTGTTATTCTGTTTTTGCTTTTTCCAAATTCCATTATACTACACTTTTTTGTATTGAACTCCATCTCCCACTTCCTACTCCATTCCTGTACTTTATTTAGATCACTCTGTAGTGATTCACAATCTTCTTCCGTGTTCACTCTTTTCAGTAGTTTTGCATCATCTGCAAAGAAGCTCATATAGCTTTCAATTCCTTCATCCATATCATTAATATATATAACAAACATTATTGGGGCCAGAACTGTTCCTTGCGGAACACCACTTATTACTTCATCCCATTTTGAGTGTTTGTCTCTTATCACTACTCTCATTTTTCTTTCTTGCAAAAAGTCTTCCATTCAATTAAGCAGTTTGTCCTGTATTCCTCCTTCAGTTTCTAATTTCTTAAGCAACTTCTTATGTGGTACTTTATCAAAAGCTTTTTTCAGGTCTAGAAATGCCCAATCAGCCCATCCATCTCTTTCTTGTATTATATCTATTAGCCTTGAATAGAAACATATTAAATTGGTGATGCATGATCGTCCCTGTCTGAATCCAAATTGCCTTGGATTTAACAGGTTTTTTTTTTTTTCTAAATATTTTACCCATCTACTTTTGACAATTCTTTCACAAATTTTTGCTATTGTACTTGTTAGAGAGACTGGTCTATAGTTGGTAGGGTCTTCTTTATATATGGGTACTATATTTGCTTTTTTCCAATCTTCTGGAACTTTTCCTTCTTTCAAGGAACTGTTTAGTATGCTATGTATTTTGTCTGCCAGTTCATTCCTGCATTCTTTCAAAATCCAGTTTGCTATTTCATCTGGTCCATGCGATTTTCTGACATCAAGATTACTCAAGTGTTTCAATATTTCGTTCTTTGTTACTTCTATTTCTTTCATAGGAGGGACTTTCTCTTTCCATTCAATCTCTTCAGGTTGTATGTTCTCCCATGTAAACACTGATTTAAAATGTTTGTTCATAATTTCCACCATTTCAATTTCCTCTGTGTATTCAACTCCTTGTCTTAATTTCTCCAAATCTTGTTTGTTTTTCAATTTGTTGTTTACAAATCTGTAAAATAGTTTTGGTTGATCTTTACACTTTTGTATGACATCTTTTTCATATTTTCTCTTTTCCTCTCTGCACGTTTGTACATATTCATTTCTATAACAAGTATATATTTTCCATTTTTCAGGCCTTCTGTCTTTTTTCCATCTGGTCCAAGCTTTGTCTCTTTTGTCTTTTAACGCCCTACAACTTTTATTGTACCAGCATTTTACATATTCTTTTTCTTGTTTTAGTCTTGGAACATACTTTTCCACTCCTTTTTTGTAAATTTTTGTCAAAATATTCCATTTCTCTTCCACTGTTGTTTCTTCTTTGTATATTTCTTCCCAGTTTTCTTTTTGAAAGAATTCTCTTATTTTATCAAAGTTTGTTTTTTCATACATCATTCTTCCTTTTCTGTATTGTTCATTTCTTTTCATGTATTTTTCTTTATTTAGTTACAGTTCAATCAATATGTGGTCACTTTTACTTATTGGTGTTTTATATTCAATCTTGTCCACTATTCTAGGTTCAGATGTAATTATTAGGTCTAGTCTCGATGGTTCTTCTTCATTTCTATACCTAGTGTTTTCCTGTATCCACTGTGTCATTGTATTGTCAGTAATCATCTCAAGTAGAGCGTTTCCCCATGAGCCGTCTCCACCCTTTACTGTCATCTCTTCCCAGCAGATTTCTTTGCAATTAAAGTCGCCCATCATAACTATTCTTCCTCCATCTTCCATTATCTTATTTAATGTTATCTTTGTGTCCTCTAACATACTTTTATGTTCACTCTCTTCCCACGAGGCTGTTTTTGGAGGCACATAATTTATCACAAACTTTCTGCTCTTCTTATCTCTGTCTTCCACTTCTATCATAATCATCTCTACTGTATTTTTTCCATATGTGACACACCTCACGTTTATATCCTTCTTAGTCAGGAACATAACTCCACCCCCTTGCTTTGTCTCTCTGTTTCTAATCCAATAATTATATGCATCATGTCCTACACTGTTGGGTGGTAGTGGACCTTTTAATTTTGTTTCTACAATTCCCATTATGTCCGGTTCTTTTTCCTTCAAATAATCATTCAGCTCATTCAATCCTGTTATTAATCCATCTGTATTTGTGGAAGACACTCTTAGTTTTCTGCCACTTCCATTGTGTTCTCTGTTTCCCTTTTGTTTTTCTCTTGTATGTCGAATTTCCTTGGTTTCATATTCACTACTCTCCAATAGAATCTCTTTTTCTGACTCTGTTCTGTTCTTGTTTTTTTCCTTAGCTTCAAGTCTTTTCTCTTTTTCTTCCTCTCTTTCCTCTTTATTCATTTCCCTTTTTATCCATACCTTTTTATATTGTTCACTTGTTGCTAGTTTCCCTGTTTTGGATAAGATATTCTCTGCCGTCGTTTGTGACCTGAATTTAATCTTAATTGGTCTGGTCTTATCTGTACTATACTTTCTGAGTCTGAACTTCTCTTCAATTTGTTTCATTATTTCTGGTTCATCTTCCTGAACTAATTGTAGTAAACTGCTTCCTTTTTCATTTTCCTCTTTGATTCTTGAGATTCTATCTGGGTTATGTTTCTCTTCCATTCCTAATATAATTATACATTTCTTTTTGTCTGCTAAGTCTCTTACAATATTCTCCTTCTGTCTCATCACTTTGATAACTGAGTCTTCAGTTTGTTCTTTCATTTGCTGTTTAATTATATCAGTAAATGCAACTTTACTGTTTTCTTGGATTGTCTTCCAACCCTTAGCTTCTTTAGCTATGGCCTCTTTGTTTTCTTTATTATTCCTCTTTAATTATTCATTCTCCTCTTTTACTTCTTTTAACTGTCTTTTTAGTTCTTCTATTTCCTTAATTAAGTTTTTGTTTGCCTTCTCTAGTGCTTCCAATCTTTCAACCCTTTCAGCCATTTTTGACATTCTACCGAACCTACTCTCCCAATGTTCAGTCATTTGTTCAAGTTTTTCTTCGAGTCTTGCCAGTCGGGGGAGGTTGGTATCCTCCCCCCCCCTCCTTAAATCCATGGAAATTATTATTCTCACCTTCTATTGTGCTACTCATATCTATGTTTCTAATCTTTACATTTTTGTTAGACCCTTCATCGTCACTAAACTGGTCCGGCCCTCTTTTGTTTACATGGCGTCTGCCTGCCTGGACCAAGTCCTCTCCTTCCTCATTTCCTTCCATTTCCCTCAGTAATCCCTCCCCTTCTCCTTTTTCCTCACTTTCCCACTACACCACGAGCAATCCCTCCCCCCTGTAAATACAATAGGTACTTCCTTTGCTTTGGGATCCACGAAAATTTCACTTTTTCTTCAGAACGTCCTCTACGCCGTCCATCCGATGAAGTGTGTGTGTGTGTGTGTGTGTTTACCTAGTTGTATTTTACGGGAAGGGGAGCTATGCTCGTGGGATCCCGTTTTTATATCTCATTTTATCTAAACTATTTTTAAATTAATGTATTTTTTTTGCACACACTACTTTCTCATCTAACTTGTTCCAAATGTCTATTACTCTGTGAGGAAAGCTATTTTTTTTTCAGATCCCTCACTACTGGATCTCGTATTTACTAAAGATGAACTTGATATAGACTATGTTGAATATTGCGCCCCTATTGGTGCCAGTGACCATGCGGTGCTAAATTTCTCTCTCTTGGTAGAAGGGCACTTGTCCCCTGAAAACGAAGGTCTAGGTAAACTGAATTATTTTAAAGGGGACTATTCCAAGGTAAATATATTGTTTGCAAATGTAGAATGGGCCCAGGAACTTGCTGGTGGTAATGTGAACGAAATGTGGGATAAATTTACCCATAAGTACTTAGAGGTGACACAAAGGTGTATACCCACTAAGGATACTTTAATGTTTGGTTAAAAAAGTAAACCCAAATGGATGACTTGCTCTGTAATGAAACAGATTAGTAGGAAGGAGGAAGCATGGAGGCGTTACAGAAAAAAAGAAGACTAGACACAGATATGACCACTACTGTTCAGTAAGAAACAAAACCACGAGATTAGTGAGAGAAGCTAAGTATGATTTTGAACAGCAACTGGCCAGAGACATCAAAGACGACACAAGAGCCTTTTATGCATATGCCCGTAGTAAAACTAAAGTTAAGGAGGGTGTAAATAGACTGACTAAAGAAGATGGAACGATAACTAGCTCCACTTTAGAGACATGTGAATTGTTGAATAAGGAATTTCAGAAAGTGTTCGTACGGGAAGGATCAAATCCAGAAGTAATTACGGAGAGGGAGTTCCATGGAAGCATTCTCACCCACCTTAATCTGAACATAATGGACATACAAAACACATTGGTCAACTTAAAGAGACATCAGCACCGGGCCCAGATGGGGTTCACCCCAAAATGCTCAAAGAATGTGCCACCACTCTCTCTCATCCACTTCTATACATCTTTGAAGAATCACTAAAATCAGGGACAATCCCAGATGATTGGGGAAAGGCCAATATTACTCCAATATACAAGAAAGGAAATAAAATGAAAGCTTTAAACTATCGTCCAGTGAGTCTAACGTCAATCCCATGCAAGATTTTAGAAAAACTTGTTAAGAAAACCATAATGGAACATTTGGGCAAAAACCAAATATTGTCGAATCATCAGCATGGTTTTCGACCTGGAAGATCGTGTCTCACACAATTATTAGAGTACTTTCAAGACTTGGAGGATGCTACTGAAGCTAAGGAGGATGTTGATGTGATCTACTTAGATTGTAAGAAAGCTTTTGATACTGTTCCACATCAACGTCTCTTAAACAAATTAAAAGGTGTGGGCATTGAAGGGGACATAAGGAAGTGGATTCAGGCCTTCCTGGTAAACAGAAGGCAGAGGGTTGCAATCAGAGGTATTCATTCAACCTGGCTAGATATATGGAGTGGTGTACCTCAAGGGAGTGTGCTGGGACCAGTTTTGTTTCTGATCTTTATAAACGACCTATTTGACGATATACAATCCAGTGGGAAGTTATTTGCGGATGACGCAAAAATTTACAGGAGAGTGAACAGTCATGATGATAAAATAATTCTTCAGGAAGACCTTTGCTGCTTGCAGGAGTGGAGCGCAACATGGCTCCTAAAATTTAATATGGAAAAATGTAAAGTGATGCATGACGGGAAAAATAATGCAAACTATAATTACTACATAGATGGGTTCCCATTGCAGACAACAGAAGAAAAAGACTTGGGGGTATATGTTACACCTGATACATCACTTACTGTAAATATATCCAAGGCTGCAGCCAAGGCCAACTCTTTGCTAGGTAGGATCAAGAGAACTTTTACTTGCATGGATAAAGAAATATTCCTAGCACTGTACACAACATTGGTACGACCCCTTATGGAGTATGCTGTACAAGTCTGGTCCCCGTATAAGAAAAAGGACATTAACATTTTGGAAAAAGTCCAAAGAAGAGCCACCAAACTTGTTCCCCAACTAAAAGAAAAACCCTATAATGAAAGACTGGATGCTTTGGGACTAACCACCCTAAAGGCAAGAAGAATACGCGGGGACATGATAGAAGTCTTTAAGATGCTCAATGGAGAAGAGGATATTGACTGCAGTCAATTCCTCCAAATTGAACCGAGAGAAAGGTATGAGACCAGAGGGCACCAGTGGAAACTAAAGAAAACTAGATTCAGAACAACAAAGAGAAGCAACTTTTTTGACGCCAGAGTAGTAAACAAATGGAACAGTTTACCGGAAAATGTAGTTAATAGTTCAAGTGTCAACATGTTTAAGAATAGATATGACCGGTACATTGTAGAAAATCTGAGAAGAGGCTGCTCTCAAGAGCTTTAGCTCCCTTGCCTCTGACATCACTTCGGTAAGCATCACTTCAGTAAGCATCTCTTCTATAGCTGTCTTTCTTGATTTTCTTTCCATGTCCTCTTGTATTTCTTTCATGTGTGTGTGTGTGTGTGTGTGTATTTATCTAGTTGTATTTTACGGGAAGGGGAGCTATGCTCGTGGTGTCCCGTTTTCGTATCTCATTTTATCTCAACTATTTTTAAATTCATGTATTGTTTTTGCACACACCACTTTCTCATCTAACTTGTTCCAACTGTCAATTACTCTGTGAGGAAAGCTGTTCCTTTTCAGGTCTCTTCTATAGCTGTCTTTTTTTATTTTCTTTCCATGTCCTCTTGTATTTCTGTCATCCCATTTTATCAGATTTTCTCTATCAGTAATTTCTATGCCTTTCATGATTCTGTAAATAGCTATCAAATCTCCTCTCTCTCTTCTTTGCTCTAGTGTCTGTAGTTCAAGTTTTGCTAGTCTCTCTTCAGATGATAGTTTTGAGAGTGTTGGTGCCAATTTTGTAATTGCTCTTTGTATTCTTTCAAGTTTTTTTAATACATTTTTTTGTACTTGGTGACCATATTGTTGCTGCATATTCCAATCTTGGTCTTATCAGGGTGATTAGAATTTTCTTCACCATTTCTTCATCCAGGTATGTAAATGCAACTTTGATTGTTCTTATTAAATTATAAGTTTCTCCAAAAATCTTATTTATATGTTTCTCAGGTGACATATTATTCATAGCAATGACTCCCAGGTCCTTCTCATTTTCTACTTTTTTTATTCCTTCTCCCAATTTATATGATCCTGTTATTCTGTTTTTACTTTTTCCAAATTCCATTATACTACTTTTTTTTGTATTGAACTCCATCTCCCACTTCCTACTCCATTCCTGTACTTTATTTAGATCTCTCTGTAGTGATTCACAATCTTCTTCCGTGTTCACTTTTTTCAATAGTTTTGCATCATCTGCAAAAAAGCTCATATAGCTTTCAATTCCTTCATCCATATCATTAATATATATAGCAAACATTATTGGGGCCAGAACTGTTCATTGTGGAACACCGCTTATTACTTCATCCCATTTTGAGTGTTGGTCTCTTATCACTACTCTCATTTTTCTTTCTTGCAAAAAGTCTTCCATCCAATTTAGCAGTTTGCCCTGTATTCCTCCTTCAGTTTCTAATTTCTTAAGCAACTTCTTATGTGGTACTTTGTCAAAAGCTTTTTTTAGGTCTAGAAATGCACAATCAGCCCATCCATCTCTTTCTTGTATTATATCTATTAGCCTTGAATAGAAACATATTAAATTGGTGACACATGATCGTCCTTGTCTGAATCCAAATTACCTTAGAGTTAGCACTTTTTTTTCTTCTAAATATTTTACCCATCTATTTTTGAAAATTCTTTCACAAATTTTTGCTATTGTACTTGTTAGAGAGACTGGCCTATAGTTGGTAGGGTCTTCTTTATTTCCCTCTTTATATATAGGTACTATATTTGCTTTTTTCCAATCTTCTGGAACTTTACCTTCTTTCAAGGAACTGTTTATTATGCTATGTATTATGTCTGCCAGTTCATTCCTGCATTCTTTCAAAATCCAGTTTGCTATTTCATCTGGTCCATGCGATTTTCTGACATCAAGATTACTCAAGTGTTTCAATATTTCATTCTTTGTACTTCTATTTCTTTCATAGGGGGGACTCTCTCTTTCCATTCGATCTCTTTAGGTTGTATGTTCTCCCTTGTAAACACTGATTTAAATTGTTTGTTCATAATTTCTGCCATTTCAATTTCCTCTGTGTATTCAACTCCTTGTCTTAATTTCTCCAAATCTTGTTTGTTTTTCAGTTTGTTGTTTACAAATCTGTAGAATAGTTTTGGTTGATCTTTACACTTTTCTATGACATCTTTTTCATATTTTCTCTTTTCCTCTCTGCACGTTTGTACATATTCATTTCTCTAACAAGTATATATTTTCCATTTTTCTGGTCTTTTGTTTTTCTTCCATTTGTTCCAAGCTTTGTCTCTTTTGTCTTTTATCTCCCTACAACTTTTATTGTACCAGCACTTTACATATTCTTTTTCTTGTTTTTGTCTTGGAACATACTTTTCTACTTTTTTATAGATTTTTGTCAAAATATTCCATTTCTCTTCTACTGTTGTATCTTCTTTGTGTATTCTTTCCCAGTTTTCATTTTGGAAGAATTCTCTTATTTTATCTAAAAAAAAAATTTCGTACATCAATCTTCCTTTTCTATATTGTTCATTTCTTTTCATGTATTTTTTCTCATTTAGTTCTAGTTCTATCAATATGCGGTCACTTTTGCTTATTGGTGCCTCTTATTCTATCTTTTCCACTATTTTAGGTTTTGATGTGATTATTAGGTCTAGTCTCGATGGTTCTTCTTCATTTCTATACCTAGTGTTATCTTGGATCCATTGTGTCATTGTGTGGTCAATAATCATCTCAAGTAGAACACTTCCCCATGAGTCTTCTCCACCCTTTACGGTCATCTCTTCCCAGTATATTTCTTTGCAATTATAGTCGCCCATCATAACTATTCTTCCTCCATCTTCCATTATCTCGTTTAGTGTTATTCTTGTGTCTTCGAACATGCTTTTATGTTCATTCTCTTCCCACGAGGCTGTTTTTGGGGGCACGTAGTTTATTACAAACTTTCTGCTCTTCTTATCTCTATCTTCTACTTCTATCATAATCATCTTTACTCTATTCTTCCCATATGTGACACTCTTTACGTTTATATCCTTCTTAGTCAGAAACATAACTCCACCCCCTTGTTTTATCTCTTTGTTTCTAATCCAATAATTATATGCATTGTGTCCTATGCTGTTGGGTGGTAGTGGACCTTTTAATTTTGTCTCAACAATTACCATTATGTCCTGATCTTTTTCTTTCAGATATTTGTTCAGTTCATTCAGTCCTGTTATTAATCCATCTATATTTGTGTAGGATACTCTTAACTTTCTGTTATTTCCATCGTATTCTATGTTTCTTTTGTGTTTCTCTGTTATTTTCCATTTCTTCAATTTCATATTCACTACTCTCCAGTAGAATTCTCGTTTTTCTGTCTCCGTTCTGGTCTCGTTTTTTTTCTTAGCTTCATATATTTTCCTTATTTCCTCCTCTCTTTCCTCTTTATTCATTTCCCTTTTTATCCATACCTTTTTATATTGTTCACTTGTTGCTAGTTTCCCTGTTTTGGATAAGATATTCTCTGCCGTTGTTTGTGACCTGAATTTAATCTTAATTGGTCTGGTCTTGTCTGTAACATATTTCCCGAGCCTGAATTTCTCTTCGATTTGTTTCATTATTTCTGGTTCATCTTCCTGAACTAATTGTAGTAAACTGCTTACTTTTTCATTTTCCTCTTTGATTCTTATGGTTCTATCTGGGTTATGTTTCTCTTCCATTCCTAATATAATTATACATTTCTTTCTATCTGCTAAGTCTCTTACTATATTCTCCTTCTGTCTCATCACTTTAATAACTGAGTCTTCAGTTTGTTCTTTCATTTGTTTGATTATGTCAGTAAATGCAACTTTGCTGTTTTCTTGGATTTTTTTCCAACCCTCTTTGTTGTCCTTACTATTCTCCTTTAAGAATTTATTCTCCTCTTTTACTTCTTTTAACTGTTTTTTTAATTCTTCAATTTCCTTAGTTAAGTTTTTGTTCGCCTTCTCTAGTTCTTCCAATTTTTCAACCCTCTGCACAATGTTGTTAACGTGACCGAACCTAAGCTCCCAGTGCTCGATCATCTTATCGAGCTTCTCTTCTAGTCTTGTCAATCGGGGGGGGGTTTGTGTCCCCCCCACCCTCTTTAAATCCCTGGAAAATATTCTCATCACCTTCTACTGTATTGCTCTTATCTATACTTCTAATCTTTACATTTTTGTTGATTCCGTCCTCTCCAAAGTCATCGTCTTCAGTTCGTCTCTTGTTTACATTTCTCCTAGCTTCCTGGACCATGTCATTCTCTCCCTCATTTCCTTCCATTTCCCTCAATATCCCTTCCCTATCACTTCCCCACTATTCCACAAGCACTCCCCTTCCCTATAAATACAAAAAGGCACTTCCTGGATGTTGAGATCCACGTAGTTTTTCCTTTTTCTTTGGAACACCAATTCTCGCCGTCCATTCGGTGAAAGTGTGTGTGTGTGTATATATATATATATATATATATATATATTATATATATATATATAATATATATATATGTGTGTGTATATATATATATATATAATATATATATATATATATAAAAAGTGTGCAGCAGCGAGGAAAAAAACTAAAATAAAGACCTAACCAAAGGGGGGCGAGGGGTCTGGATTCTGCTGTTAGGGCAAGAATCACATGTGTATAAGCTAATGGCAGGGGATTGAAAGGGGAGGGGACTTAAATCATATAATATCACCTGGTCTTTTGTTTTTTACAAAGGATTACAAAGGTGAAGCATGCTGACAAGAGACCTTTTGGTCCATAACTAGGTCAGATAAGGAAAAGAATTATAATAATGACAAATAAAAATAAATAACAATTATAATAATATAAATGATAAATCAAATAGATGCATAGGTTTAGTTAAATGGTAAACAAACAGGTAAATAGTAAATAATAATAAATTGAGAGATAACTAATGATATATAAAAAACAAGCAAATAATAACAAACAGACAAATAATAGCAAACAAGTAAAGAAATAATATAAAATTAATGTCTAGGTTGAAACAAGGGTGTGTGTGAAAGGGGAAAGTGACTAAAGGCTTTAGTAGTTGTTTTCACTACAGAGCTGTTTTTGAACAGTAAAGGGTTGTGACAACATTTTGGGATGTAGGCAAAGCAATTTCAACTTTCTGATCTGAAAAAACACTGTTGCTTGACCAAGCTTTCCAAATATGAAGTGAAAATGCAGTGGCAACCTGAAAGGATTTCTCCCCATCTCAATTTCTGGATGAGGGGATGGAGAGGGTGGGTCGCCTTGCTGTGGATGTAGTGTGTCTTGCGATTCTGCTTCTGACCCAGGGCAGTGGGTGAGATGCAGGGATGACCTGTCATCCAGTAGGAGCCAAGATAAGAGGGAGGGAATGGAGTGTGTGGGGATGGAATGGGTGGGAGTGGTTTTTTGGCTACCTCCCTTATAAGGGGGGAAAAGCCTTTGGTATATGTATGTTGAGACATTGTGACAAGTTGAAAAAGGTGGAAAAAGAGCGTCACGGGTCTCGTTATGAGTTTATTCCTGACCGGTTTCACTTGTAGCTTCTTCAACATTCCTCTGAAGAAGCTACAAGCAAAACCGGTCAGGAATAAACTTGGAATGAGACCTGTGACACTCCTTTTCCACCTTTTTCATATGTATGTATGCTTCTTCTCTTCCTCAATTATCCCCAAACCATGTCTTTGGCCTCTTTGCAATCTCACACTTTTTGTTAAACCAATCCTGCCTCTGCTCCTTCCTACCAGTAGTCTTTACTATGTTGTAAATGTCAAGAAACATTTCCCATTTCCTCCATATTCCCATGGTATTCATGAATTCCTCCCATTTTGCTTCTTCAAAGAATTTTTTCAATCTATGTAATCTGCTTTCCTAAAATTGAGTCTCCTTTGCCTATGTGATTCATTCCTTGGCTCCATTTCCTCATCCTCCACCTTAAAAATAAATTGTTACATGGTCACTTCCTATGGGGCAAAGGTAGTTTAATGATCTGATGATGTCTGGCTCTTTGGTTAGTAACAAATTTAATCTTGTGGGAATATCATCTCTTACCCAGGTCACTTCCTTTACCCATTGGGTCATTGTATTCTCCATTGCTATACAGGGTATTTCCCCAGGAATCTGCTTTGCCACTTGCTTCCTATTTCTCCCAGTTGACCTCACCACAGTCAAAATCTCCAATAAGGACTATATTGCTACTTTGTTCACTCTGATAGTAAACAACATTAGCATATGCTACTCTTAAGTTTCCTTTGCAATACTGCTTTTTTTTTTTTTTTAGAATCTATTTCCTCAACATCTGATTGACATCTTGCTCCAAAAAATGCTCTTTTCCTCTTCAGTCTTCCCATCATTTTTGGCCTTGCCTTCCTCTAAGAGCTTTCTTGTCTTTGCTCACCCCTCTTCATTAGCATATTTCCTAGTCTAAATGTTTTTAAGGTTTTCTTCTTATATTAACTTCCAAGACTTGCTGATTACCTCATTTGCTTTGGCTTACAACTTGAATCTTTTTTCATTGGGCATGTGCCACTTATACTGATCAAACCTGTACATGCTATCAATTTAATCTGTTACATCCAAATCCTTCCCTAGAGTTATTGAGTTAATTTCCCTATTCATTTGCATTTCTTGTTCATGGTGTAACTTCCACGAGGTAATGTTTTTCATGGCAACTAAAGAGTAAGATGCACCTAGACCTATCAACAGACACACATACACCAATTACAAGAGAGCTAACTGGGAAGCTTTTACTAAAGAGACAGAACAACATTTTGAAACACTTAACAGTACACCAATCACAAACATAAACAATGCTGTGCACACTTTTAATACAATCATACAAAACGCAGACAAGAGATACATCCCTAGAGGCAACAGAAAATCACACAACCCCAACTTCACACCAGAAATCCAAGACCTCATCAGACAACGTGACACACTTAAACACGATACCCCCACACCTATCCCTCAAAACATAGCAGACCAAATACAAACACTAAACACTGTGATTGCTAATAAAATACACGAACAAAAAACACAAAATTGGCAAAACTTTATCAATGCACTTGATCACAAAACAAACACCAGCAAATTGTACAAAACACTCAACAGCATTACACTATCCAACAGTAACACTACACGCTCTCACGCAGCAATAATCACAACAACAGATAATCTACCCTCAAACAGACAACAGATAATCTACCCTCAAACAGACAACAAGCAAACGCACTCATACGTCATTTTGCACAGACAAGCCATCTCACTTCTCACCCTGACGACCGACGCACCATTCGACGTAAGAAAGACTTCCCCACAGACTCAGACTATACACCCTTCATAGACAGTCAGACAAAACTCATAATACATAATCTCAAGCACTCATCTGCCTGTGGCCCTGATAACATAAGCAACATCCACCTAAAACACATTGGACCACAAGGTATACACGCACTCACAAACATTGCAAACTACAGCTATTCACACAACACTAAACCTGACATCTGGAAGCATGGTAAAATAATCACCATTCCAAAACTGAACAAAGACCCAACAATCCCAACATCGCACCGCCCAATCACACTTCTCTGCACCCCCTCTAAAGTCATTGAACGCCTAATACTTAAACTTGTCACACCACATATTCCCCTTGCTGACTCACAACACGGTTTTAGGCCACTACACTCCACAAACACTCTTCTGATAAACCTTACACAAAGAATTTTAGATGGCATCAATTCAGATAGGCCCCATCACAGAACACTTCTCATAACATTAGACATTAGTAAAGCTTTTGATGCTATCCCCCGCCACAACCTAACAAATAAAATATATAACACAGACATGCACAATAACACCAAAAGATGGCTGGCCAATTATCTGGCAGGTAGGAATGCTTACGTGTCATATAATGGCCAATCATCGCACATCAGAAACATTAAGAATGGAGTACCACAGGGCTCAGTTCTATCCCCCACACTATTTGATCTATACATGCATGACTTGCCCACACCAGACACCTCAGAAATACAAATCTCTTCCTACGCAGACGGCATAACAATCACATGCACACATCGTAACACAGACAAAGCTGCAGAAATAATCCAGCCATACCTTGATACACTCAACACATGGTTTATCATAAACAGACTCAAAATAGCTCCAACAAAATCTACAGTAACACTTCTCACCAACTGGACAATAGAACACAAATACATACCTCATCTCTACATCAACAACACTCTAATACCACACACAAACACACCGAAAATTCTTGGTGTAACATACGATACATCCATGTCTTTCAAACAACACATCACAAACATAAAAAACAAATGCACACCCAGACTTAACGCACTTAAGTCAATCACTGGAACGACATTTGGACAAAACAAAGAAACTAATATAACAATATACAAACAATGCATAAGCTCAGTGTTGAATTATGCGAGTCCTGCATGGGCTCCTAATCTCAGTGGTACACACCACAACACCCTTCAAATCATACAAAACAAAGCCCTAAAAACAATTACAGGCTGCACAAATACAACACCAACAGACCATTTACACCATGAAACAAAAATCCTCAATGTCAAGGACCACCTCGACATGAGAGGCACACAAACACTTGCCGCAGCCACCACAAACACATCACACCTGCTACACTACATAGCAGAACACCCACACACACCAAGAAACATTAAAACAACACCCAAAGACCTTTATTACACACAAATACTCTCTTCTCTTCTTCCACAACCACCAAATACCAGCCTCCGGAAACATAGTCATAATCATATCACACACCGCTCCATTAACACACTGAAAGACAACACATTGCTGCATGCCAGACCCCCTGATATCCACCCCTCTGAATCCTCTCTCCCACGAAAGGACAGAGTCCACTTGACCAGACTGCGGTGTGGCCACCACCCAGCACTTCTAAGCTACCAGAAGAGGCTGGATGACCGCATTGTGAACAGCTGCCCAGGATGTAACACTTAACCCCATACCATACAACACATAATGGAAGACTGCATTATACACAATCATGCACGCAAACAACACAACATACACTCTATAAAGGATTTGTGGGAAAACCCAGTTTCGGCAATAGCATTCCTTGGGGAGACGGGACTGCTCGGACAGACAGTCTAGGGAACGACAACAACAACTACATCTCTAACAAGAGATTCTTTTTCTAAAGCCATGAATATTCCTTCTTCTAGGCTATGTCTTCCCTGTTGCTCCTTGATCTCTTTAAAAATTTATCTTTTTTTTTTTTTTTCTCCTCTCTCAATCCATGGTATTTTGATTTTTTCTCTTTTGTCAATGTTTCATTTTTCCTTCTCAATAACCTCTGCTTTCTGAGCTAGGTTTGTTCCCTTTTCTTGCTCCAAATTGTGCAATCTAGCACTATGTGAGGAAATTTAATATCTAAATCTTTTCAACTGTTAAAATTTCTCTTACCTCTATAGTAGAATATCCAACTTGTACCTTTTTTCTTGAATTCGTTCCCTGCACTACATTGTTTAAGTTTTTCATTGGACTTACTTCTTTGGATGTGAAACCTTCAACATCAGCCATTGTTAATGTAAATTCAGCAAAAAGACAACACTGTGATGTGAACAAGCTAAAGATTAATTTTAATTTTTTGTTTTCTATCATCAGGGACTTAGACGAAAACCACCATTTTCCCTCCTCTCCAAAAGTATCAGCAATGTTTTGCCTCTGCTGTGACCCTGACAAGTATTTTCATCTGGTTTTGCTTATTAAAAGGAAAGCTAGGAGCATTGCTTTGCCATGCAGTCGCATTATGACAAAAGTCACTATTTCTCCTTTCCAACTCTATCCCAGCAATGTTGTGACCCTGAAATAGCAATGCTTCCCCCTGTTCATTCAGTTGGTACTTCCATCTGTCTTTGCTTATTAGAGGACTGTTGCATCAATGCTGTGTGTGCATGTGTGTGTGCATATGCAGTGTGTGCAGGTACATATGCACTATTTACACGATTACATGCACATCTGTGCTGAGATAAGAGGGAGGGTGGAGGGGTGTGGTGTGTGTTTGGGGATGGAATGGGTGGGAGTGATTTTATTCCTTTTCGGCTACCTCACTTGTAAGGGGGAAAAAGCCTTGGCATATGTATGTATGTACTATTATTTATTCATACATATAAAAATGGCCTTTTCCCCCTTACAAGGGAGGTAGCCAGTCAGAGGTATAAATTCACTCCCACCCATTTCATCCCCATATACTCCACTCCCATTCACCACCTCCCTCCCTCTTTTCTTGACTCCTCCTGGATGATGGGTCATCCCTGCATCTCGCCCACTGCCTTGGGTCAGAAGCAATATAGCAAGACACAGCAAGGCAGCTTCATTTAATTGGTGACCCCCTCATGAAGAAAAAGAGAATGGGAGAAATCCCTTTGGGCTGTGTCAAAATATCATTCACACATACTCCCCCCCCCCCCACCAACTCCCTTCCATGCATCACAGCATCATCCATACACATTCTCCACTTACCCCTATATTCTGATATATTTTTAGCTTCAATTTTGTGTATACTACATATTCTATGGTGCGTAGCTTTTGTATGCAAGAAGACTACATTACTTTGACTTTTTCAATTCATTCATTGTGTACAGTCACTTCATTTGATTTGTGCCATCTATGACTACATTATTACAACAGCAAAACAGCTCCTCCACATGCAATTTTACAACAAAAGGCTAGCACAAATGTGAATTACTATGTAATTTGGTAATTGAGCAACTTAAATTTTTTTTACAAAGGTAACAAGTCCTTTTAGTATTAACATTGACACTTATTTTCTTATAAAGCTCTTCTTATCCTTGCATGATAATATTGGTGATTAATATATATATATACACATACATACATATACCAAAGGCTTTTTCCCCCTTACAAGGGAGGTAGCCAAAAAACAAAGGCATAAAAACCATTCCATCCCTAATACACTCCCCTCCACCCTCCCTCATAACTTGGCATCTCCTGGATGATGGGTCATCACCTGTATCTTTTCCACTGCCCTGGGTCAGAAGCAGTGTTGCAAGACACAGCACATCCACAGCGAGGTCACTTCATTAAATCGGCGAGACCCCCTCTCTCCGTCCCCTCATGCAGAAAAGGAGAAGACGGGGAGAAATACCTTTGGACTGCGTCAAATTATTCTCACACATACTACCTCCCCCACCCATTCCACCTCATGCATCACATCATCCATATACAACCATTCTCCATTCACCCCTTTCTTCTGTCCTCCCTCAACAGACATTCCCCTCTTCCCCAAGGCCCCTTTCACCCCATCCATCCATCTCATCCTAGGTCACCCCCTTCACATCTGCCTTCCATACCTCTTCTAGTAGTCTTTCTTCACTAATTCTTTCCATGTGTCCAAACCATCCCAATACTCTTTCATCCACCCTATCTCCCAACTCCCTTACCACTCCCATTTCTCACTCTATCCTAGTAACCCCTATCATACTTCTCAGACACCTCATCTCAAACTCCTTCTCTCTTCCTCTCTTATGTTCCATGTTTCTGCCCCATACAGTGGTGTTGGCACAATCACTCCTTCATACAAATTTACTCTTAGCAACCATTTCCAAATGTCTATTTCTCATTACACTTTTTAATCCACCAAGGCATTTACTCCCTTCTCTCAATCTGCATTCTACCCCCACCTCCACTCC
The DNA here is from genome assembly GCF_046742065.1 of Oratosquilla oratoria. Lineage (NCBI taxonomy): Eukaryota > Metazoa > Arthropoda > Malacostraca > Stomatopoda > Squillidae > Oratosquilla > Oratosquilla oratoria. Next base: position 23,368,996 of record NC_134816.1, on the reverse strand, counting down.
TGCCACATTTGCACCCAAGTATCTAAAACTATCCACTTCCTCCAGTTGCTCTCCCTTAATGCTCACTTCCAGTCTGCTGGTGCCCTCACCCCTTGTACATCTCATCACCTTACTTTTACCCACATTTATCTTCAACTTTCTTCTTTCACACACTCTCCCAAACTCTGTCACCAACTTTCTCAATCCCTCCTCTGATCCTGCTACAAGCACAGTGTCGTCCACAAATAACAGCTGGCTCACCTCCTACTTTTCTCCATTTTCTTTAGCCATCTCCAATCCCTGACCCACCACCCTTGCATTTACCTCTTGCACCACCCCATCCATATATAAGTTGAACAGCCAGGGCAACATAACACATCCCTGACGAAGTCCCACCTTTACCTCAAACCATTTACTCAGTCACTCTCTCCATTTCTATTCCCGACACATGCTCTACTACTTTCGTAAAAACTCATGACAGCTCCTAGAAGCTTTCCTCCTATCCCGTATATCTGCAAAACCTCCCACACTGCCTTCCTGTCTACCCTGTCATAAGCCTTTTCCAGATCCATAAAAGCCCAAAAAACATCCTTACCTTTCCCTATAGCTTTCTCACATATCTTTCTTACCACAAAAATCTGATCTACACAACCTCTACCTGTCCTAAATCCACATTATTCCTCACCAATCTGTTTCTCTCAATTAAGATCCTCCCATAAGCCTTCCCAACTACACTTAACCCCTTCCATACGGTGCCGCACACGTAGGCGTCATGGACTTAGATCTCGGTGGCAGCAACCAATGCCAGCCGTACGACGTGTCGTAATAATACTCTCATCATAAAATATAGTCACCGCTTATATCGATCGTTCTCTCTTCACCCGTGAATTTTGATAACCATAGAAAATGCGATTACAAAAGAATTAGAAAGAATGTCATTATGGAGGGGCGACTACAATAAATATAATCAAGACGCCGATATGGCAGCCTCCCGAATACACTCGCTCCCCATGATGCCTACGTGTGCGGCACCGTATGGAAGGGGTTAACAAGCTAATCCCTCTGAAAATACTACACTCACCCTTGTAGAGTGGAACTATACAGGTACTATACCCTCTCTCCAACAAACATTAAATAACCTCACCAGCCAGTCCATCATCACTGTACCTCCTTTTTTTTTTAGACATTCTGCATGGCATCCATCCAAACCAGGTGCCTTACCTGCTCTCATCTTAACTTCACTTCATACTTCCTTATTTCTCCTCACTCATTAGTCATTTTCTTAGCACTTCCCACTGCAACTATCCTCCTTCACATTTAGCATCACCCAAAAATACTCTGCCCATCTTCCTCTTACTGCCTTCTCTTCCATTATCATCTCTCCATCTGCACCTTTCACCTTTTCTTCTCTACGTGATTCGCCTCCTCTTCCTCTCGTGATTTCTTTCCAAAACATCTTTTTATAACTTTCCATATATATATATGGAAAATACCTTTAAGAAAATAATAAACATTGAACAAACCATCACATTCAACGAAATATATATTTTTTTTGTGTATGGGGGAGAGAAAAATAGAAAAAGAATGATTGAATGTTAACAGTTTATTATTGAAGCATTAGTATCATAATCAGCATTTTAAATACAAAAAATATTCTATTAAGACATGTACCTTTTCTTCTGGTCAAAAATTTAGTACATCGTGTTTGAAGTCCGGCAGATGCTCCCTTTGTGCAGCATCCCACTATAAAAAGACTGGGCCTTCATCATCATTTTTGTCTTACATATTTACAACAATTAAAACAAAGTACAACAAAAACAAAACATGAACAGATTTGAATAGTTAAGCCTTTGTAATAGAATTCATACAACTGAAAAAGAAAACAAGGAGAGAAAAAAGATCTAGAGTTCAACAGCATATCTGACGCAATGGATGAGGACCCTTGCAACATAAGATGGTAGCGTTGCAATTAATACCCCGGAACCAGTCTCATCCATTGCCCCAAATAACTGTATCCCTCAAAGGAATAATCTCTTCACAGAGCCACCTATTTTGTTGTTATACTCCCCAGCAATTTTACATTACACTAAGTAATGCAAGGATGTGGGAGCCCGCTATATATTCTCACCATTCACAAATTCGTGTATGTCTACTTTTCACAGTTCAACATACAGTTGCATTTAGGCGCAGACAGAGAAAAGGACAAGAAACTAATCAAAATGCTATAAATGACTAAAAAGCACCATTACACTCCTTCAGGATATGACAAATCTCCTACCTCACGTCAGCAACAATCAATATATATCGTTAACTTTATCATTTCAAAAAATTTATGTATTTGGCAACCTGCAGCTTCCCCATTAAATAAGTAATAACTCCAAAATTACTGTGGTGAGGCCAAACAAAAAATGTTAGGTATGAAGCATTATTTGAGTGAGGATCTAGTGTTTTCATTACACCATAATTAGAGAAAGGGTTAGATTTGAGGCCAACCCTTATCAGCTGATTGGACCCTCACAATTTTGTATGATGACATATCATAAGCTTAGTATTTGGCTATGTAAAAATGAGTGAGATCTCATATAATAAAACTGTAACCCTTCACAACAAAAAGCGGGATCTCACAACACAAGTTACCAATTTGGACCCACTGTTGAATTTCACCACTAATATAATGACTTAGAGAAATTTTGTGGTGTTCTTGTGTAGTGGTTTATGATTTGGAGGGGACGAATTAATTACAACCTATTCAACACTGAACAAGATATGTCACTTGGAATGGTTGTGAAGCGTTGAAGCTACGATGCACCGAGAGCACACCGCCAGCTTTAATTGTGGCACTGACCAACCAGCCACAGTATCACAATGCAAAGTAGTGCTGGACATATCGTATCTGGTTTATATATCCCTTGATAAGGCAATGCAGCATGAAGCTTTTAAATACAGAATGCTCATGATTATAGTGAAATGTTGTGCACAGCACATATGATATACAACAAAGCATTGTAGCCATTAGAATACAGAACTGCTTTCATCTGTGATTCAATCTGTCTTTCACTGCCACCTACGTCTCACCTTCCATAACCTAGACTTTGAGGCACTGCAATAATGTCCAAGAACATTATAGTACTAGGCGAACAGTCAGTTATTGTTGCAATACACCGACTTCCCTCAATCGTACAAATCTATAAAATTCACTCAACATTGCAAGGTATTTCTTCAAAACCTCAACAATATCTCACATTTTGATATCACGTGTGTATAAGTTAAAATAAAAAAATTGTCATGAAATAAACTATATAATAAATTTCGTCTATTTGAGAAGAATTCTGTAGCTGTCACTACCCACGAATTCCCAGATTCTACAATCTATGGTTTAGGTACTTATAAAATCCTGATAATTGTATTTTCATATAAAATTATTTTGACATTTGTAATTCAACATTGCAACAAAACAAATGGCATCTACGAGCAGGTTCACAGAAAATTCTACAATTTCCGTCCAGCGATTCCTGTCTTCCTAGCAGCTCCTGTAGGAGTATCCGATGCTCCTGAAGGTTTTCTAGTCACTTTAGAAGCGCCACTGTGGCTGGAACCGCTGGGAGTCCGAGTCCTGGAAAGAGATACTTCATCAGTAAAGTTTTCACAACCTGATTATCTTCTCATGGCATGCCTTTGGGAGAATATTAACCCCTTTATCCTGAGGTGTGTCCCTCAGTTGAATTATAACAAAACCTATGACGATCATAACTGCGTTAAAGGGGTTGAATGGAGCAAATAATCCCTTCAAACACGAATCTATCCTTCAGCTCGGCTAAATCATCTGAAATTAGCCAGACCAAAGTCGGCAAAGGCTATTACTTTGTTAATGGGGTTAACTGTCTATCTACAGAACAGTGGTAGCAAGATAATGGCATTCCTTCCAAGATAAGGGATCATTAATAACTAAGAATTTTATTCTACACAAGTTAGAATTACTCCTAGTAAGAATTAAACCACTGTTAAAAGATGAAAGTAAATTCATTATATATAAGGTTGAAGTAATCTACATTCTTGAATTAGTACAGTGTGTGCATTGTTAATTTTTTGCAAGACAATAAATTGACTTGATGTGACAATACTCATTACCAAGAAGATTAATATTGGATGCTTAGGGAGGAAATATTGTGTATTGTTTTGAAATGCCCCTCTAAATTAATTACATTTAGATGTAAGATTTGTGCTACATATGTTTCTGTGATTACCTTTTGGTATTTTATCATACTATTTTTTCCTTGCAGTAACTGAAATTTCACTGATTGATTTTAGTTTGTTTAATGTCATGGACTCTATAAAATTGTTATGAAGAGTTTAAAATCCAGTAACACTGATTAAACAATTTTGTATTGCCTTCACATGTGGCATTTGATATCTAATTGATTCAAAAGCATGATATGTGTCTGCTTATATTCATTGAACACGATTCTGAATTTTCATCAAGCATGTGACACTAAATCATGATAGCCATTTCTGCAAATGACCAAACATTTTGTGCACGTGACAACTGTATTGTGAGAATAAATTTGAACCTTTCGAGGTGTGCACTGTCCTGAAGAGCAAGGACCTCAAATTTATATATATATTATTACCTTGTAGTAGTTGAAATCTTGGATGTTGGTTGATTTGGCAAGGAGGCTTTTGGTCTGAAAATAATGCAAGAGGACTTACAATACTACATACTACACAACACTAATTATTATACCTCTACCAACCACATATTACAGTTAATAGACAGAGATTGGAGAGTTTTTTTTAAAGGGTTCAGATACGAGATATTATAAACCACTTTTCTCATCCATGTTAAGTTTTCCAGACACGAAGATTATGTAGATTAGGAAATTAGCAAGTTACAGTCTTTTATATTTTAAATAACACTTGTGATATTAACTAAGTTAACCCAAGTTGTCATACGTGCAGCCAATTCTGTGTATGGGGTGTAAAGTATACGCATTTGATAAGTATATGCATTTGATAAATAAAATTACTTTAACTGAGATAAAAGAAATTGAAATCGGCATATAAAATGGCCTCTAACACTTTACAAAGGAGGCAAATGTATTGAAACAGATACCCACACCAAAAGTAACACACTTACACAATTCCTCCTATTTCATCACCTTGGTAACGAGCGTGCTTGTTGCATAACAATAACATGTTTTTATCCATGGGTAAATCCTTTAAAATAGTGTAGAAATATACTTTCACTTCATATTGTAATACAACTGAAGAATGATTTAATCCATGTTGGGAACTGGCTGTTGCCAACTTTTATTTTATATCATGGAAGTAAATGGATTTATCCACACAAAATAAGATTCTAATATGTACATATATACAGTGTATATACATTTTCCCTACACACAAGTGGTATGGAAATATGGAACATACATTCCAATCTTACTGACCACTTTAAGAGATCTATAGTTTGTGGTCAAATCAGGGGAAACAATGAAAACTACTTGCAAGATAGATGTAAGAAAGAATAATCTCCCCACACCCAATTTTCAAAACCTATCAACAGCCTCACTTCCACCTGGAAATGCAGTTTCATCTTAGACTGGGCTCAAGATTTCACTGAGCCACACGAATAAAGCACAAGTAACGTTCTTCAAAGTTCCTTCCTTGAGTGATCTATGGGAGGGCCCATTGACTGTCACTAGCTACTGCAGGACTGCAATAATAACTACTCCCTAAAGTTTTGTCAACTGGAAACCTACACCCACAAAGTGGCTTGCAATGGTCTCTGGGCTTTCCAATACATTTCTGGGAAGAAACTTTGGACTACTGTCCATGTTGTATAAGTAGAAGGGGAGGAGCAGTTGCTAAAAGTTATCTGCTCTCCTTACGTAAAATGGTGGAGGAAATGCTACTGAAGTTGGTAGTCTTGGGACTGGTCTAGACTGTCACCCCGTTTGGGCAGCATCTTAAGTTTTCGAGATAGGTGTCAGGGAGATTATTTTCTTGGCAGCCCATCTTGAAGTACGGTACTACTAGTAACAGGTACTGTCACTGTTCCCTAAACTTGCAAGCTTTCAGTCAGTGAAACTAGGGCAACAATTGTTATCAGCATATAACCACAAATAGACAAATCTAATTTAAGACTCTATATTAGTTAAAGACAACTGACCACACCAGTGTTGCATGTGTGCGGGAATTGCGAAATGATAATGTACATGTTTGTACACTTAAATGAAAGGTTTGTCTTAACATACCAGCAATCATTATGTTTTGCAGGAAATACAACTTCTATTGCATATATTTCAGGATATTATTTCATTAATGGATGAGAAGAGTAGTGATGAGATTGTAGGCTATTTACATAATTAGGTAAAATCTACAATCCACATGAGTTCCAGAGACGAACATATGATACACCAATACAAAACCATTACTGGAAATGCATGAGAGAGAGAGAGAGAGAGACTGATACTCCATGTATTTGGAAAACAATCAACTAGTACTAAGTTCATTCCACTAACTAGAAGCTTTGAAATATATTTATATGTACATAGGGAGCAATGAAATATATATGTACATAAGCTATTTGATGTATATGTATGCATACACACAAACATACATACAGCTTTTCAAAAGGAGAATAATCAATGCTTGACATTTGCATCCGGTGGTCCTGCAGAATATGTTAGTGGTAGTAGTAGGAGGGGGTGGTGGTGGTAACTGAAGGAAAAATAGTACCCTGAAGTGAATGAAACTGTGAGGGATCTGTTAGAACACTGAGCAACAAGAGATTTTAAGACTCGCCCCTTTCACTCTACTCACATCTGTCCCTTTCACCCTTTTCTGTTCAAACTACATTTAGTTGTGAAAACCAAAAATGAAAAAAGCCAATAGAAATGGAAGAGAAATAACAATCCTTCACTACCACTTCATCTACACCTACTTTCAATGACTGTATGACATTCCTATTTCCATGTCCTATCCATATTTACTCATAACCAAAATGACAATTGTTCATCTCCCTTTTTTTTTTTTTTTCACCCTTGTTTTTCTCAGCTATTTGTCCACATTTCCATACAGTCACTCATTTTCAATCAACCATACACAAATGTATGTATACATACATATACAGTGATACATGAATTTTCATGTGGCTTTCAACATGTATTTCTAGTTTCTCACAAAAGCCTTGTTACTGGATGTTAGCCTTAAACACTATATCCACAGGAAACATTCCAAAGGGGTGTTGAATTTATTGGTAATTATTACCTTAATGTTGGAATTTTGCTAGAGGAATGGTTAGACGAAAGACTAGTTGTTGAAGATGTTCTTGACCTGTCAAATTAGTAAGAAATATATGTTAAGCCTTAACCCTTACATTGTTAGAGTTTTCCAAAATTCAATGGTATAACATATTTAACCACTTTTGTATTCTACAAGTTTACATTATTATTATTATATATATATTTTTTCTTAAAATGTTGAGGTTAAATATATTTCCAATATCCTTTTGAACTAGTCTGTTCCAACATGTCTGAGAAGAACAAGATTCACTAGTGTGGTAACAACATAATGCAATCAGCTGGTAATGTTGCCAAAGAAATCTCAATTTTCTCAGACCTTTTGAAGCAGAGTATATGTATTAATAGTCCCTAAACCCTTCAGAAATGTACTTCTCACTTAACCTGTTAGTCTACTTTGTATCCTTTTCTGATGACTGATAATATGGAGAACTGAATTATACTTCAATCTTAAAATACCCCAACCACTACATTCTAGAATTAAGTGTAGATTCATTCTGCAACTATAATGAAATCTACTATAATTACCAAAATATAACTACAAAGATAAGTCTCCAAAACTAACCATGCAATGAATGATATTACTGAGCAAAATATAATGGCATGCAATGTGTCTCCATTATGTTGAAAGAACATTATTTCTGGGGCATTAGCCCGTGTGTTATGTTTGACTGTGAATAAAACAAAGGGAATTTTAGGAACAACCATGCTCATCCAATTAGTTCATGGTTCCAAAAGATCTGCATAGTATTTCTTGTAAACAAAACTATTTCCCTGCTTTAAATTGTGGCTTATATTCTTTAGTATCCTTCAAAACACATTGCATTCCTTCCTTTAACATGTGAACATAAGTGCTTCTCACATTATACTGAACAGAACATGGGTTATATTTACAAGCCTCATAAGCTTCCATACCTTAAGCAACATATGTAATACTCAATACTTTTATTTCTTGATTTGTTTACACAACTGATTAATCAGAGTTGAGAAAATAAAAGATATGAGCTAAGTACTGCAAAATATCTGTACTGTTTCAACTTTATCACATTCAATGTGCATTTCACTGTTAGTATGAACTGTGCTTTGAACAAATGTCTCCAGTCCTGCTGCTTATATATGCACACTTTGTTACCTGATATTTTAAGTGTTTCTATACAAGGAGGGTTAAATCCAATACCTGAGTGTTCCACCAGCATAGAGGTTAGAGGTGGAGCCCGAGAGGTTGCTGCTAGTCCTGGGGTAAGGGAGAGGTGGATTAGGTAAAACAATTGGGGTTAGCTAGACCATGTGGTCATGACAGTTATGGGGATGTTGGGATATTTGGAAGCGGACTGCACAAATCAGTGTAATGTTTCCGTTTTAATCATCCATCCAATGTAAAACAGATATTAGTCCCATGAGTTATTTGGTTAAAAAAAAATAGAGTTTTGGGGGTTCCAGCATCCATTACATGTTATGATTACATGTTGCAAACTGCCTGGATTTGTGTGTTTAAGTAGTTTCTAGTAACAAATATTCAGTGCATATAAATCACATGTGAAGAGCACACTTTAGGGTTAGTTAAATTAGTTTTAGTGTGCTCCATTATATTATGACATATATCCCAAGCATCCATTGTGTGTGATTACCACTGGCCACATTGTATTGACCTTTATGCTAGAAGTGCACCATGTCCATATCTGTGGGAAAATGACAACTGACATCTGGGACTAATTTCTCTCTGATATCACTTTCTTTGTTAAGTAAAACACCAATCCAAATTTGAACATAAAAAATTAAGAAGACTTTTACCCATATTGTACTTAATAATAACTGCCAATTGTAACAAAAAGAAGACTTCGATCCAAATTGTACTTAATAAGAACGGCCAATTAAAACGAAAGAAATACTTAGATCCAAAACTGTAGTTAATAAAACTGCCAATTGAAACAAAAGAAAGCAAGTGCATGAACTTTTGAAAATCAATAATAACTTCACCCAACCGAATACAAATTATATTGCAATTACACAGATAATTTGTGAGGAATGATACATGCATTTGTTACTCCATATACAATATCAGACACCAACACTTGCAATACTATAATAAAGCAAGAACGGCAAAATAAATAAACTGCAGAAAAAAAAAATCTTCAGTAATAAGTAATCAAAAGCAATATCACAGCAGACTACTACATAACCAATATTATGGGCAATTTCACTCTAAACAGAGAGCTGGTCTTTCAAAAACTGTAATACATACTTATTAATGCACTTCTCAAAAACAGACTGTACAGTCTTCCAGCACGAGATTACATTGCATTGACATAAAACTTGCACATTCCAGCACTCTGTTCCTCATATCATTCTCACATCCACAAATATCCCAAACTCAAAATATTATGAGCAACCACAATGACAATACCACAGTTAAAAAAAACAGTAGATGCCCATTCATGCAGTTAACAATTGAGCTTTAGACCAATTTACCGTGCCAGATCTGTGACGGAGCCCACAAATACTGGTATTCTTGTCCTAAAGGGGAAAGAAAGATTTGTTGAAGCATGAAAAGTTAGTATTCCCTCAAGATGAATGAAATCAACAGGATAAAAGCAGAGGAAAATTAAATAAGCAAACAATAAAATCAAATGGTGCAAAGAAAGTGGTTCAATAAAGAAAAAACAAATCAGAGAAGATATTGACAAGTAGAGCATGCAGAGTTAAAGTATGTAGTCAAAGGTTGGTCAATGGAAAGTCCCATTTTATAGCAATCAAATTTTGATGGAAAAAAGCAAAAGATTTATCTTATTCTTACTAGATAGGAGAAATTTTGGAGTGTTCACATACAATCAGATTGAACAGTATAATTTCAAAACTGGGAGGAGAAAATGAAGGACCAATTCTATACAAATATAAATCCGTTGAGGCTTAATCATCCCGTTCATAATCCTACATTTTTAATGGAAATTTGGTTGCGTCCTGCAAATTGTGGGGCACTGAATGAAGCTAAGGCCAGATCTATAATATTTTAATCTATAAATGATCTAATGTAATTATCTATCCGTACGGCAACTTCATTTTATGTTTTTACTTGAGCATAACAGGTTTTATTTGATACCTCATTCTATTTTGACTATGTACAGCAAAATATGGCCACCCCCCCTTCTATGGGGGAAAATGCCTTTTCATATATGTACTGCAAAATATCACTTAAAGCTGGTGCAGTGTCAAATCCACTTTAAAAGTGATACATTCAAGCTGGTTGTGAAAAATACCATGACAGATCTTTGCCTCATACACTCTTTTATTTTTAGCCAAACAAATAAACAAAGGCTACAAGAGGATGCACCCTCTCATTCACACTTAAGCACTCCACGTCTTTACGAGGCTGTTTGTTACACAATTACCTAATGCCAGTTTCTTTTAGCCGACTGGAGAGAGTAGGAGTGTAGTACCTGAAGTTGAGAAGAGAATTTAAGACCAGGAAAATGCTGAAATGGAGGCATGGCAAACTTTGGGCAACTTCACACAAAATATATTTAATGATTTCTGAATGATGCATGTATGCATGTGCTTGGTACACATGTGGTCAGTTAAGATGTGAAAAGGATATATATTTAATTAATTATAGTGTATTGGAAAGAAACTATGCTTGTGAAGTCCTGTCTCTCTTTCTCTAACAATAATGTGTGTGTGTGGGTCTGTGTGTGTACACAATTTATTTATTTATCTTATTTTTTTTTTTTTTTTGAGACGATAGAACGAGTGTGTGCCTTGTCCAACAATTATATTCAGAGTGTGAATAAATCAATTAATTTGTAAATACATAAGAATTAAAAAATTCTGAAACTTTTGTGTTGCTTTGTAATTGAAGTGTGCTGGTGTATAGGATGAAAGTTGGATCGTACATGAATCCCTAACTATTATGAATATTTTGCACCAATGTTGAAATATTCTTATTCTTTCTGCTGCTTTGGTCAGCTTGAGGTGTATTTACCTAATTGTAGTGTACAACGTAGGAGCAATGCTCAAGGGGTACTATCTTTTCATTTTTTTTCTTCCATTTGTCAAACCTTGCCTCAAAATTTCTTACAGTTGTGTGTGTGTTAGATCTTTATGCTGTGCGATAGTTATTGATAGAGAAAGAGTATGTAAGTCCACGGATGTATACCTGATCATGAGTAATCAAGGTACCCAAAGTTATACCATTCATCATGAAAGGGAGGTTAATAATGAAATAAAAAGAAACATTGGGAAAGAGGATTAAATTTCAGTGAGAAATTGTGCTTTATGAAAGGAAATTGTTAAATGGAATGCTTTAAACATATTTATATGGTTAGCTTTTTAAGAAAACACCCACTTCATACACAATGAAATTCCTGTAAGAAACCCTCCACATCCCAGTTTTTATGTGGATAAAACTCGTTCATCTTTCATTCATTCATTCAATAAATCATGTGACTTAATTATGCATTCCTGAATTCAATCAATATTGTTTCTATAACTTTTTATTTTTATTTTTTACTATAATGCTATTAATCATATGAAAAAGAACATGACTCTACGCCATGATATTTATATATCATATATATATTACATATATATATATATATATATATTACATATATATATTATATATATATATATTATATATAATATATATATATATATTACACTTACACATGTATAAAATACATACTCCTGACTAATCCAAAGAGAAACTGTCTGAACTACAGTGCAGATTAGCTATCAAATACTATAGTTATTTTTAGTTATTTTACCCATACCATGCTACACTGATACCATCTGTTTCCAAGGTGGTGAGGTATTTTACCTGACATTTGGTGATACAGCAATTGGAATACTTGAAGCAGAGCCAGAGCGTTTCATGCTGCGTGCCCTAGGGTTAAAAGTGGTAAGACACAAAGCATTTTAGGTGTTAGTGCGAAAACAGGTAATGGCAGGACAACTTCACTATTCCGTTGGCACACATTCAAGCAGGCAAAGTTACTTTGTATGTAAATTAGATGCTATGACGTGAAACAAGTGAAAGAAATTAATAGATATTCTGAAACATTAAAGAGAAAACCTGAATGAAATATTGATTGCCAATGAATGCAAGGAGACACGCAGTTGTATGTTATGCCAAGTGATTGCACAAAAGCATTCACAAAAGGTGCAGCATGCTTAGGACACTAAATATACAGTGGCCGCGAAAAGTTTGGGCGCAAAATTATAGGCGCCCCAACTTTCCCCTAAACTCAAAACATGCAAAAAATACAACTTTCCACCCAAACTTTTCGCTATTTTTCAATGCTAGCGTTTGTACCCGTATTTAGCCGAGACAATACACACTATTTGGCAACTCTGTTTAGGCGCACTCGATGTCACATGGAGTCACTTTCTAAACATCTCTCACGGAGAGTAGTCTTTTTTTTGCGGTGGTCTCTGTTTTTGTGCCTTGATATCTCCGTAATGGGAAGTGGTAAAGAGCTGGAAAGAGACACAGTTGTTACAATCATAACATAAGTGTAAAGATATTGCTACTCGTGTGGGAATTGGAGTGCGTCAAGTGCAAAAGTGGACCAAGAAATTTCGAGACGAAGGAAGTGACATCATTCCTACTCAAAAGCATCGCTCTGGTCGGCCAAGGAAGATATCAAATCGTACTTCTACGGTTCTAACTGCCTCCTACGGTTATTAGGAGGCAGTTAGAACCGTAGAAGTACGATTTGATATCTTCCTTGGCCGACCAGAGCGATGCTTTTGAGTAGGAATGATGTCACTTCCTTCGTCTCGAAATTTCTTGGTCCACTTTTGCACTTGACGCACTCCAATTCCCACACGAGTAGCAATATCTTTACACTTATAACCCTCCTTATAGAGGGTTATGATTGTAACAACTGTGTCTCTTTCCAGCTCTTTACCACTTCCCATTACGGAGATATCAAGGCAAAAAAACAGAGACCACCGAAAAAAAAAAGACTACTCTCCGTGAGAGATGTTTAGAAAGTGACTCCATGTGACATTGAGTGCGCCTAAACAGAGTTGCCAAATAGTGTGTATTGTCTCGGCTAAATACGGGTACAAACGCTAGCATTGAAAAATAGCGAAAAGTTTGGGTGGAAAGTTGTATTTTTCGCATGTTTTGAGTTTAGGGGAAAGTTGGGGCGCCTATAATTTTGCGCCCAAACTTTTCGCGGCCACTGTACAGTGAGACCCCTCATTAACGGATGTTAATTAGCTGTGTTTTTGGTGATGTTGTTTAGTGCGTGCAATCACTATGCCACCCAAAATCCACTCCAAAACACCGAAAACACGGAGAAAACACCGCAAACACAGCTAATTAACATCCGTTAATGAGAGGTCTCACTGTAGTTAATTTCCCCACCCTCCTCTTTTGTATGTTACTGTGATCCTGTAATTTTTATTTTGGTTCCAACATAAATGTCTTATAAAAGAAAATGTTTACATGCTTTGATGAACAGAGTAACCACACCCATTTGTTAGAAATGTTTTGTGAAGTCTCTCAATATAAATATAATAATAAATAAAAGAGAAAAGGCACACAGGCAATACAAACTTGAAAGGAAAAATAGTGTTATTGTTCTGTGTCCTCATATTGAGGAGCCTCACCTTAGAGAAGATTGGTCAACTACCTAGGTTATTATCAGTGGTGGGCAGCGATAAATTTTGCGATAAAGCAATAAATTAGTCCTATAATGATAAAGCGATAAATTTCCAAGATACCTTAAAGCGATTAATACAAAAATACTCAATTTTTGCTACTTATCCATTTAAAAATCTCTTTTTTCCCACTTAAAACACCATATCTGTTTGCCGCGTAACAATGAGCCTGTAACCTCCCGATGTAACGGTTTTTCGTCTTCTACTTTATCGCTGGATTTATCGCGGGAAATTTGAAAGCGATAAATTTTTCCGGTTAAAGCAATATTATCGCTTTACTTATCGCAACGCCCACCACTGGTTATTATTACACATGAAGCAACTTTATCTTAATGCACACAAGTACAAAAAGATTTTTCTCTATTTCATTTACTTTTGTGGTAAAAAGCTTATAACTAAATAATACACACTATGGTGCAGGCACTACAATTCAACTTTGTCATGTGCATGCACAAAGGAGTAGGGTGCTTGGGGAAGTTTAACCCGTCCTTTTAAGAGTCTGTATACAATGCCGACTCCAATAATACAAACACTACAATTCACACACAAGCACACATCTTTATCAAGCAATTAAATTTATAATTCCATCACACCATACCAGTAAGCTGGCTACACAGCAGATGCATGGCATACTGCATAAACTCTCTTTATAATTGCATCAAGTCTTCAGACTCCATAAAATTCCATTAAGCATCAGGCAATACTCCCCTTAATACGAGGGTAGTCTTTCCTTATCTTTATGGAATCTGAAGACTGAGCTAGTTTCCTTTTATTGCTGAGGGGGGTTAGTAGAACGTATTCTAACTAACCACGTCCTCAAGTTGTAAGAGACATTACTGGTTTTCATTCTTTGCCTCCTTGAATATGAAGACAGGCAGCAAAATATGTTTAGTAGCAATTTAAAACTGTATGTTAATATCTTTACATTAATACATGCTCACCCACAAATATTAACACCAAATGAACCCACCAGCATGGCCATTGGGTTAAAAATACAACAATGTATGTAAACAGTGTTTGAAAAATAGCCATGAAACACAGACTTAAGCACACCATGACAAAGAGAAACAGAGTGAAAGGGAGTGGGGGGGGAAAAATTAGGACGAGTAAAGAAAAGTAGAGGATAGCAAAGAGGAGTGAGGGGCAGAGGGTTGGGGAGAGAAGAGGATTATTGAACTATTACTGATCTGTTGCCCTGTTCTCTCTTGCACGAGACTCCACAGCCACCAATTCAGTCCATGTCATTCAGTGATGAGATTTTGTGCAGTTGACAGGAGTGAGTGGGTGAAGGGAAGTGTTGTATAATAAGCTCCAAGTCTTACATATGGTGGTGGCATCTTCGGCATTTTTGTTTACACTTGTTCCATAGAGGAACTGTTTTGGTGTCGGGAACCAATGTGTTGAGTCTACCAGAGGTGATACCCATGCAGGAGAGGCAGGATCAAGACGAGTCATCACACTGACAACACCAAGATCAAGCTTCAACCTGCAGCACAAATTCCATACTCTTGTACAGGAGACCTTGGGTAACATATTTATCTACCGACTCTTTTGGATGACCCGTCATCTAGGGGGTGCTAAGATGGGAGGGAGGGTGGAGGGGTGTGGAGTGTTTTCGGGGATGGAATGGGTGGGAATGATTTTATGCCTTTTCCTTTTTGGCTACCTCCCTAGTAAGGGGGAAAAAGCCTTGGTATATGTATGTATGTATGACTCTTTTGGTGGAAGGTGATGACCTAATCATAGGCCCACCAGTTCAATTTTAAGTGTCTTGGGGAATGAGGATAATGAAATGAAGAAAACGAAGAAGAATAAAAAAAAAAAAAATAATAATAATAATAATAATAAGAGAATAATCAGCAAGAAAAAGAGAGAGAGAACACACTGTGTTACTCTATACTAAAGTGTAGTTAATTTATATACTTGCAACCTTTTAACAAAATATCACTTAACCTTTTCTGGTCCACAAATATGCCAATTACAAGTTTCAATCACTTTATAGAAGTCATTTCATCAATTCCCTTATTTCTCTGGTCTCTTATTACTTTGCCTACTCATAATTTAAGAAACAAGTTGCAAAGGATTCTTTATCACTTATTTTTTTGGGATCAGATATGAAATATCAACTTGTGAAGCAATTTTCGTAGAAGCACCCCAATAAATAAATAATTACTAGAGATTAGTAATTTTATCCAATGCCATCATGAACAAATACTGAAACACTGAGAGCACTAGGTAACACACAGTTGTATTGTGTGTTCTTGTGGATGGACTGAAAATGGATCATAGAAGTTTTAACTAATTTCTTAATGTATGCTTCCTAGGCACATAATTGAGCCCTTTATATAGTCAAATGAGGCTTGTGAAGTAGGCCAACAAACCACAAAGGGTTAAGGATAGATCTTTCAAAAGCCCGAAGATACTTTCACATCCACTGAAATACATTTGGACATATATAAATAAAAAGTTTGTGATGTTTTAGTATTGTGAGGAAAAAATAAAGTAAGAAATAAAAAAAATAAAAAATTCTTCCCATGCTGTGTCAAGTCATGCACCATACCAACACCAATTGTGTCAAAGGTACTGGGTTTTACCTGAGACTTGATGATACAGCAATGGGAATATTCGAGGCAGAGCCTGTGCGTTTCATGCTGGGTGGCCTAGGATCAAAAAATGTCGGACACAAAGCAATTCATGCGTTAGTAAACAACTGGGTTTATGAGGGCAACTTGGTTGCACCACCATTTATGAACACACAAGCAAGAAAGTTATGTTTCATACGAGAAAAATGATGCAAAAATTAGAAACAGCTATTTTCTTTGATAATTCAATAGTTAAAAAATTTCAAGCACAAGTTTGATGCTTCACACAAGCAACTATAAAGAAAAACCATAATGCCCTCTAAAGGCTGCAGTATGGAAAGAAATGTACTAAAATATCATAACATGTTAATACGAGCAATAAAGCACATCTAGAGAAAACTTCATACTAAACAAGTTTGTAGGCATTACTCAGGGCAAGCAAGTCAGTACGGTTACTTATCTGAAGGTTAAGAGAAATCTTCATACCTTTTGGTTTCTACATAATAACAGTATTTAATAATTACGAAGACTTAAAACAGGCTATGCTTTGGTGGACTAGATTTCTGTATATTTTCCTCCTACACAAGCATAAATATATGTATACAATATGAAATGGTAAAATTTCATGTAAACCTGTGCATGCATGTAGGAACATCTTACCTTGGTGTCGTGCTGTGTGTGGTGCCAGTCCCGTTGACTGACCCACTAGCAGCACTGGACTTGGCTGGTGCCGAGGCCTGTCAGATTAACGGAGGAATGGGGAAAGAAGTGGTCAAAAGAAGTCACAGAAAGTGAAATTCTAATAAAATGTTGGAGGAGGAAAGTTACATTAATAATGGCCACAATTATATGTGGCAGTTCAGATATTAATAAAGGGGAAATATGTTTATGTAGACAAACTTGATGCAAATCACCTATTTTCAGAAGTATTTCAAGACAAAAGACTGAAGGATAAGACTATGACCCAAAATGTATTACCCAAAAGACTTGGTGTTATCAAACCTAAAGTGGCTCAGGCATATTCATAATAAACCCATCCTCTACCAGGAGAGCAGATATTATTTCAGAGAATTTAGATATTAAAAAATATGTTATATACAAGGGAATTTAAATTTCATTAGGTCCAATACCTAAAGGACACCACTCATTTGAGATTTGAGTGGACAAAGTATAAGGAATTAATTCCTCTGGGTTTGTACAAGAATATCTTGCACATATGAGCTGTTAATATGTCATCTCAGACCAAAACTGAGAACCATGCACATGGGGACAGGTCTACTGGTTCCTTTTGTAGCATAAATACTATGGTAAAGGACCACTCCCAACAATATTAAAATTAAGAAGTTGACCAACGCTCGTTTACCTTTCGCAGGGAGGAGGAGCGTTTAACTGACGTCCCAGAGGACTGACTAGAAGGTGTTCTGGTACGTCCTGTGAAGGAAGGTGTGCGTCTCATGGAAGTCCGTCCACCATCATACGAGTCCAAGGAAACCTCAGAACCAGCACGACTTGGTGGACGTGAACTGGGACGGGATCCAGGACCTCTGGACGCAGGTCGACTTCCTCCCCGACTTCCAGACTGGCTGTCACCTGAAATGTTTATATACATTGCATATTATGTATTTCTTAATGATACATTTGACAAAAATTCACCATTGAACTAAAAATTTCTCCTACAAAACCTATATATTTTTTAATCATACCTCCCCTACTTGGTGTACTCCTTGAAGGAACAGGTGCAGAGGCCTTGCGTTTGCTCCCGTGAAGTTGGAATCCTTGCTGTCCGTCTTGTTCACTGAAGGACGAGTCAGGGGTGCCTGCACTGAAGGAGGCACGACCCATGGCAGAGCTCTTGGCAGTGCGCTCTCGAACCTGTAGAAAATGGCACGAAGGGCAAGGGCCACGGAAGAAAGAACCATTATCTATCTGATCATTTCATTATATGATTATTGCTGACAGCAAATTTCAAAATATCAAGGTAACTACTTGATGCTTTATCATGTATACAACCTTTGCAAAAGTCCTACAGATTATGTTACGACTGACAGCAATACAACTCTCTGTAACACAACTTAAGTGAAAGCACTTACCATTTGCTGGTACGCTACCATCATTTGAGAATACAGCGAATCCGACTCAGGTATAGGAGCTTGTGACAAGACAAACCACATAGACACTGGTTAGTTAACAAGCGCACCACAACTGCCAGTCAACAAAGCCTATCTAGTTCTACAGCTGATAGTACACTTCGGTTACTTAGGACCTAGTCGAAAATTAGTCAAATTCACTCAGGGATCACTCCACGAAGATTATGAGGAACAAGTACAGGAGTTAGCCGCATACAAAATGGGCTTTGTTTGACTACCTTGAGGTTCTCACGACTCTGTTCACTTGGCGTCAAAACATGGCATGAGCCGCTACAAGAATCAACTACATTTCGTTTCTGCATTCTTGCGACAACATGAGGATTCTGCCTAACTACAGCACGATTAGCACCAACATAACCACCATCCTCAAATATCACAAATTCTGTAACTGCATTGCAAGCAGAGTCTAGTTTTTATACATCACCACTAACTGGTCAACACACGCCAGATTTGTGTTGCTGAGCCTACCATGGATGTGCAACTGCTCGATGATGAGTTTTGTCTGTGGAAGACTGCACCCACAGCGTGGCCCACCCGTATGGTACATAGCGTGGCATTGTGACAACCGTCAAGTTCACTTTGTCGAATTTGTTCAAACAAGGGCATCAGCTCCGCCATATAGAAATGTGCTGAAATGAACCATCATCCTTCTTCTACATAAGGTTATGCAATAAACCTGGTATACGTTGAGGAATGTTCTTTGCTTGTTGTGCGAATGTGTTGAAATGACTGATGAATGGAAGGAAGGGGGAAGATAGATAACCTTATTAATTTCAAAGGATGAAGGAAGAGGATGAACACAATGGAAAACTAAACAAAACAAGCAGCAACTCAAAGAGCAAAATGAGGCCAGGTCTGCTGCTACACTTTCTTCATTCTATGTGGTTTGCCATCACAGGTGTCACTAACAAGGCAACAATACAAACCTGCTTTGGGTTTCGGGGGAAGAGGGAGCCTTGATAAGCTTCTTATTTGTACATGTGGAAATGAAGACCATGCGCAAATGGCAAGCTCGAAAATAAATATAAAAAAAATAATAATGATAATAACAAACAAAGAAAAGAATAAATAAGAAGCTTTGCTCAGTTCACCCTGACCTTCTTGAAGGCATTGGCGTAGACAATGGGGGTAGGCATCAATTTAGCCTGGACTAACAAATGTATAGCATTTATATGCACAAATTTCTACTGCTTAAACAGGCTTTGCAAGCACTCCAATTACAAAACAAGGGGGCCAACATCCCTTTCCACGCCAATGCCTGGGGAAACAGCAGAGTAGGAGTGTAGAGGTCCTGTTTCCACACTCCTCCCTCTTAGCATCCCTTGGGCTGTAGCTTGGTGCAAATGGTGGCAACTAGTATCCACCATTTGCACTAAAGTATGGGAGTTCTCTTTGCAGTGCTATGGGAAGGAGCCTTGCAAATAACATGTTACTGTACTTTTTATGAAACCCAACATCTTATGGGTCAGCCACTACATGGGCTGTTATCTTTTTTATTTATTAAATTTTTTTTTTTAGCTTTGCTGGTATATCTAGACTGATCAATTACTGGTTTCAGCTTCCTTCCGAAGCACTGGAGCAACGGAGGGCAAAGCTGACAGACCTTGACAATGGGCCCAGCGTTGGGCAGGGACTGGGAGCGCTGTTGTGCTGGGGTACCAGATTGGCTCGATGCCGAGCTGTTGGGGCTCGGCTTGCGCTTGAAGCTTGCCATGCTCTGGGACACGCCCTCCGCCAGGACAAACTGCTCACGCAACTCCACGTTTGTTCGACCTTTGGCTGTGGTCGTTGTTGTTGTTGTTGATGTTGTTGTTGTTGTTGGCCAACAGAGTTTAACACAGCCAAATCCACATTTCCATTGTCACCATGTCATGTGGTTGGTCAGAAATGCCAACATTGTTTGTGCAATGTGACATTGGGGGACCAGCAGCATAAGAGCAAAAAGTGGTTCATGATGCAGTGCGTGGTGTTGCCCAGCATGGCACCAAGAGCCCAAGGCCAACGTGGAGAAGGTGGCGGGAGGAGGGGAGAGGGGATGGACAGGGACGTGAGGTAAATGGGGAAGGAATCGGAACAAAGTGGGGGAAAGAAATAATGCAATTTGGTTAGCTTCTCACACTCATGATCAATTTACAACTAAAGTAAACTACCAGCAAACACAAATGACTTGAAACTCTTAAATGACATTACTAAGGAGAAAATGGGTTGAAAGCATTTAAAAGGTATAAAAATAATAAAAATTTACAATTGGAACATTTACAAATGATATTCACTATTTACATGAATTAGCGTGCAAAAAATATTTACAGTGCTCATTTCACCCAGTCTCTCCTTGACACCTTACAAAAATAAATAAGGAACTGACAAGAATAAAAATGTTCATACTACAAAAGTGTACAAGTGAAACACCCAAGCATGCTAGACAGATAAAGCTCTAAACCACACCTAATAAAGGTGCTCAAATGATATAATCTACCATAAGTCATCCATAAATAGTACCGCTTACATACAAGTAAACCAAATATAAGAACTAAGAAAATGATGTCTGTGTAAATGAAATTTAGAGCAGAACTAATGACCACTGTAAAAGAGCTTTGGAAAATTTTGATTTCTTCTCTGAAATAAGGTGTAGGAAAATGTTAATTGGGGAGGAATGAAGAAGAGTTGAAAGCTTTGCACACAGCAGGCATGATGGCATGGCATGTGCAGCCCATGTTAAAATTACTGAAACTATCTTCCTTGACTCAGCCACCCTTCTTATGGGGGGAAGAGGGCCCTTGGTATACAAATGTCCTTAAAAAATTGACAATATTCCATTTATAAAAGTCTAACTTAAATTTTCTTAAGCTCTGAACTGGAATGCAGTTCTCATTTTTCCATTTTCTTTTATGTATCAAAATTAAAAATATATCAACTGACTGAACACTATTTTGTCAGATACTAAAACTGTACAATGGCAAAAATACTGAGTACTGCTCAAGTAAATGGTCTCAAAACACAAATTTACTATAAACAGTATAATGAAAACAGGGTTCTCTAAACTGACAGTGCATTACAATCCCATGCATTAATCTCTTACAGCTGCGGTAGGATCCATTTTCTGAAGAGAGGCCTCTGAGGGGACACCCGTGCTCGTGCAATTCCAGATCACCAACCTGTTCCAGCTCAGGTATGGAGGGACACACTATGCAAGGCAAGGGGCATGGGCAAAGGGGAGGGTCATAATGGATATGGGAGGAGTTGGTGTCATGGTTGATGCAGAAATAAAAAGCAATGAGTGAACAGAATGTGATGGGTAGTGTTGGTGATAGAAGTTGAGTGGAGGCAATGAAGTTTAATTTACATGAATAGTGATGATAAATTTACAATGATTCAAATGAGCAACCGCAGGATTTTGTTTGTTCGTTAGCATGTAAGTGCGGAAATTGCCGAGGATGATGTGGGGGAATAAGATGGAACGACGGGTAGTTCAAGCAGTAACCAGGGTAGTTTTGACCCGAGGGAACACAAAATTCGTAAGTATTAATATTGAAGAACAAATACAGGGTGGATAAAATGAAATAATGGATAACATTCATTTCCATTACCAAACAACAGAACCAAAGGTTGGGTGGGTTTGAGAAGGAGTAAGGGGTCGTTTGTCGTTTGTGCAATAAACCCAAGCAGATTGCGATCCAACCGCCCCAACAAATAGTCGATTTCAGCAGTAGTTTGAGCAAAACGAGTAGCAGCAGCAGCAGCAGCAATATACACCAGAAATGTAAAATAACCCAGCAAAGGTATGCAAGCAACACATTAGGGAGGTTAGGTTTGTACATTAAGGATTAGGGTTAGGCATATTTGTTAGGAATTGGATTAGGTTTGTTAGGTTGGCCATGGGTTGGTTGAAGGGTTGGGTGGGAGATGGGTATGAGAAAGAGAAATACAAGTGTTAATAGGTTATAGTCAATCTCATGGAAGAGATGCAAAACACTATTAATTCATGGCAATGCATAAGTTAGGTTCAAACAAGCTAGTGCTTTTTCTTACAAGTGTTAATAGTCAATACTCTTGCAATGCAGTAATGCAGTAAAACGGTAAAAATTCAGCATGGTGGCCAAAAATATCTGTTCAGCACTAAAAGTATTAGTAACAACCGGTTATCACCTACTATTGGTCAGAGCCAAACGAAACACTACCAGCGTGTTATGCTACGATATGCTAACAGGATGATATGAATTTTCAATGATAAGGTATATGACATGTGTAACCCAGCTACTTCTTGAACACTCCTCATAGGTGGCATCCCTGATATTAATAAGCATTTTAGTATCAATATTTCATTTCTGGTATTCCTTGTGTATATGATATTATTCTAACTACTGTGTCAATATTTCATACTTTCACCGTAAACCATACTATATTAATAATATTAATAATGCATAATATTTCGTAGTATGAACCTTTTTCTACCATGCTATAATCATTTATAGTCATTGATAAAAAAATGTATACAATTACGTAAGAGACTAAAAATCATTTCTTTTCATACTAGTCTCTTGAACATAATTGAGCAATACAATAAAAGTACAATGTATATGCTGAAATATTAAAGTATGTTTAATACAAACTGCACTTACAATACATTATGGGAACTCTTAATTCTATTAATTTTTCTTTGTATGTCCCAAAGTAACAAGATAAGTTCAATCAAGGCTGTTGCCCTGGCTCTCTCTAGGACCCCTAGCTGGTCACAGCCACTGATTAGGCCCAATAGTCACTCAGTGAAGAAATCTATAATATTTTCAATAGGTCTCATCTTAATACACTAACCCCCGCACTTCTTCCAACATGGAAAGCAGCTCTATTTACCATTTACTGAAATGGTCAGGGCCTTATGAACTACTTCATATTCTGGTTGCTGAAACTTTGATTTGAAATTTGAGAACTTTGAAAGCAAATCAGGAAACATGGGAAAGTGGAATGTACAGTCTTACCCTGATACCACCCATTCTCTTGGTCCTAAGAAGGCTCACTCACCATTTTGGTTATCTCTTGTTAGAAATCCTCAGCTCTATGGAAGCCAGCAAGTGTCTGGGCCCTACCACAGATCTCCCAGTAAAACTTTACACAACTGTGTGCGAGTGTAGGGCTGTTTCTGTGGCACTAGCTTGTAGACAATGAGCTGTTGCAAGCTGCCCTTTTCTTTTGTATATCTCTATACCAAAATCCCTTCGGGCTGCATGAAAATATAATTTCTGCATGAGGGGATGGAGGGGGTTGCCAATTAAGCAAAGTGGCCTTGCTGTGGATGTGCTGTCTTGCTGCATTGCTTCTGACCCTGGGCAGTGGCCCAAATACTGGGATGATCTGACATACATGTGGAGCTAATCTGAGAGGGAAGAAAGGGTGGGCTGGTTGGGAGAGAGTACTTGCCTTTTGATTTGGCTACCTCCCTTGTAATGGGGAAAAAAGCCTTTGGTATATAAATAGATACATACCAAAGGCTCTTTCCCCTTTGCATGAGAGGTAGCTCAGTCAAAGCATGCCTTGAGGGGAAAAGATGGCACGAGATACAGTGGAAGCATCTGGTCTTTCCAATTCAAGGGCAAATGTGATGAACACAAATAGATTTCATGGCACTTGGAGAGTCCTGAAGGACCAGGCTGTGAACACGTTCTATTTACAATTTCTCCCAAGGCTGAAAGATGAAGATGCTGGATCTTCGAGACTTTTGTGATCACAAGGATAACATTCTCATGTATTTGAGCCTCCTTTTGACCAACCAAAAGACTGACATCTGGATGACATTATCCCACCACCTATACCAACCTGATTTTGCTTTCAGTTATTACTAAATATTCCTCAAACTACCACAACTCATATAAACATATACCAATGGCTTTTCCCTCCTTACAAGGTGAAGTAGCCAAAAACAAATGCATAAAATCCACTCCCACCCATTCATGCTCACATACTCCACTCCCATGCACCCCCTCCCTCTGATCAGATATTCAAGGTTGAAACAAAAGCAGTTCAGAAAGAAATAGGCCTATTTCGGTAACAGAGTGCCAACCCCTCAGGGCTGCACCTTGTGAGGGAGGTGAGGTGGTTGAGGGTTTTGAATATAAATTATGGAGCAGGGCCACCAAAGGCAGGTACCTATCACTGGTTACATCTGCTTTCAACAATAGAAGTAGTACATGGACTTGTCAATGAAGGACATTTCAATATTCTTTCTCTAGTCTATACAATCCGTAGCAACAGTTCGTTTTTGTTACTTTGGGAACATACCTCATAAAAGAAAGAAAGAAGAAAATAAATAAATAAATAAAATAGAGAGAGAGAGAGAGAGAGAGAGAATATAATTAAGAACAAGGTTTTCATGGGAAGAAGATATACCAATAATTTTGTTGCTACTTGATTACTAACAACAATCTAAAGTAACTTAATTCTGGTTTCTGCCATAGCAGACATTCTGTATCCGTGTACATACCTCGGCACGGGTCATTTTTAACCAGGAACTCGTCAAGGGCTACCCAGCCACCGCCGACACGAACCATAACAGTTGAACGCAAGATTCGTACCAGACGTAGCTTTTGACTATCACCGAACTGTATATGAGAAATGTAATATTTAATTCTAGCAATGCTGAAGAAGAAGAAATAAAAGAAAGAAAAATTTTGCAATTTTAAATGGTAGCAGGAATGAGAGAAGAGTGAAATTCTCTTTTCCTTAACTAGATACTTTGCCTGGTCTTGTTTTCCTGCTCTTTCATTTTAGCACATTACGCTCAAGTTCTTTTTCTGCTCTTAACATCTACACTATTTTTATGCTTACAGCAATTTTGCATTTTCAGTCATCTCTAAAATCTATGGATATCATTTGAATCTAAACACTTAAACTGATAATAAAAGCATCTTACTTCACTGCTAACCAATTTTCATCAACTTTAAATATTTTGATAGTGAACACCTGTACAGGTTCATTGATTTACGTCTGTAACTTATGACCATTAACATTTATGGTTTTATGGCTGTCAAGCAAATATCTTCATTCTTGTATACAACTCAACAGATGGTCAATTTTCCTGAGTAATTACTGTTAGTCTAAGACGATTAAGTATGCACAACACGCCTATGATAAATTATAATTCATATTCTTAAAGAAAAATACTACAATTGCATATCTAGTGCATACACAAATAACAATTGCATATCTAGGGTATACATATATAATTCATACAAAAACAAATACTACAAGATATTTCCATAGTATACTAGGAGACTTTCTGGTGGCTACTAATGGAGTGACGTTATTCCTACCAGTTGATTGGTAATAACACACAGTGTACCAGTTACTTTATAAATTCTGACTTAAAACCATTTCAAACAGAACCCCACTGTGTTTCTTTTCATAATAGCCCCAAAGTCTACTTGAAAGCCATATCTTACCCTATATTTGCCTTCGCCCACTTGATGGACTCTGAATTTCTGACGGCAAGTACACTTGGACACTTGTCGTTGCACTTCGTCATCAATCCTCTCTGCATCCGTGAGTGGGCCCTTGCGTTCCCAGTCAGGACGAAGAGCAGCAATAAATTCTTGATAGTCGATATACCCATCTTGGTTACGGTCAAAGATGTCAGCAACAGTACTCATCTCCATGCGACTTGTGGGGAATTCTGAAAGGTATTAAACCCGATTAATGCATCAAAACATACATTAGTTTTTGAAGCTCAACAGGGACGCACTGGATTTAGAGAGGAACTAACGAGCTCAAGTTCTATGAATTATATTGTAAGTTTTAATCTTGCCAACATATTTACTTGCTTCCTTTACTCCATAATTCACCGCTGCCACCACTCTTTCACTCCCTGGTACATAGAAGTCTAATTTCCAATAGCTTTCCACCTCCTCTAACCTTTCAACCTTTAAATTCACATCCAATGTATTACCACCCTAGCTTCTTGTACACCTCTTCATCAAGCTTTTGCCTATATTTACTTTCAGCTTCCTCACCTTACATATCCTCTAAAACTCCCAGTTACTGCTCATATAGTGAAAAATGTGTAGGCAAGATACAGAATAGGGTCAGAAAAAAAACTGTTGGATATGGAAGATTAAAGAATGCACATTCTGCTCTGCCCTATCCAACACTTTCATTCTCACCAATCCTCTGACTTAACTCCATATTTCTAAATGAATTGATAACTACTCATATATCCACTGTCTTTACACCAGAAACAAATGCTGGTGACTATACATGAAGAATTCTCATGACATGTCATTAGTATAATCTACAGAGTATGGAAAGAAGACTAACTGGTCTTTATGATTCCATCCATGAACTCATCCCTGGGAACTGCTCCATCGTTGTCTGTATCCATCTTTCTGAACAAATCCGTGACACGAGACTTCTTGTGGTTCATGAACTTCATAAACTGTAATAAGCACAAACACAAAAGTTCACATTAGCATGTTACATAATTTTCATATTGAATGCTATACTACATACATACATATACCAACAGCTTTTTCCCCTTACAAGGGAGGTAGCCAAAGTCAAAAGGCCTAAATCCACTCCAATTCACCACCCCTCCCTATCTCTTTTCTTGGCTCCTTCTGGATGACAGGTCATCCCTTTACAAAGGCAATGTAACAAGACAAAGCACATCCAAATCAAGGCTGCTTCATTTAATTGGTGACCCTCTTCTCCATCCCCTTATGCAGAAAAAGAGAAGACGGGGAGAAATTCCTTCGGGCTGCATCAAAATATCATTCACACATACTCCCTCATCACCCCCATCCCCCCACCCACTCCCTTCCACACATGACAGCTTCATCTATACACATTCTCCACTCGCCCCATCTTCCGTCTTTTCCCTTCCTTCCTCTACAGACCTTTCCCTCTTTACTATCCTAAAAGTTCAATACAAAACAGCAGTCTTCAAATATGGATCTATTTGAAATATATCATATTTTCTTACCCTCTTTCTCCATTCTTCCCATGAGAAGTTTTTGAGCTTTTCGAGTTCCTGAAGATAGTTAAGTTTATCATGGAGTCTTCGCATTCTCTCCCAGGCCATGAAGCCAACGTGCTGCCATTTCTCCCACAGCTCACGAGCGCGAGGATTGCGGATATGTGGTTCATCCCGAACACTGGCTTTGCTGCAAAAGTAACAGTCAAATAAACACACTGCAATCTTCTAATCATCTCCATGCTTTTCCCTATCTATTATTTATGTACCTTAATATATCTTTTAATATTCAGTCATAAGGCTAAAACCTTTGTCCTTTAAAATATTCGGAAAAAACAAAAAAACAAAAACGGTATGATAAACAAAAAATACAAGGAACTGCTGCCTGTTAGTTAGGAACTGCCATTGTGCTGAAAAGGAGGAGGAATGAGAGCCAACTATGGCAGTATAAACAGGATCAGTACAAGGATGCTACACTATATAGAAGGTAACAGACAAATTCTATGTTATACATGGACTATTATCAATAAAGAATACACAGGCAGGTGAATATTAGTAAAAAAAAAAAATCAAACATCTGCAGGGACTACCTCAAAACAAGTTTTATGGGGTCAGCTGAATATGTGGCTGCGAGAAAAAATGAAAATATAGGTTAGGTTAAGGCTGGCTGACTGAACACCTGAGTGTCAGCAGCACATGGTGCACATACTGTATACTCTGATGCACGAGTGCTGTTAGTCATTCGGTGTTGAGGCAACAAATACTGAATGTTAGGTCTAAGCGAAGCACCAAGCATATCAGAACTAGAAAATACAAATAAAACCCATTTTTTAATTTCTCAAATTTTGTGTATTAGCAGAGGTGGTGGAAAAATATAAAGGGGAACATGTTGTACAGGCTAGAGGTAGAGGATATGTTAAGGAAAGTAGTTGTAGAAACTGTTTTATGTTTTTGGCAGCTATTAACGAGCTGCTGACCTGGCCCTTCTGCTAGACACGCTGCCCCCCCTGTCCTGCTGCTGTGCTGGTGTGGAGGTTGCAAAGCGCATGTGAGCCAGAGGCCAGTCTTTTTCACGCCCTGGAGAGGACTCGCGTGGAGGTGTGGTTCTAGTGAAATATCGAGACTTTCAGCATCAAGGCTTTCAAAAATAAGCTAGCATATATGACTCATCATAAACATCAACAAGCCTTTATGAACAAAGCACAAATACATTGATGTGGTGCTCTACCTTGCGCCAAACATCCATGGCCGGGGATATTCCCTGGTTGGTGTGATTTCTCGTACAGGTGAGGCACGACTAGAAGGGACATAGCTACATCAAATTATATCGCTAAACTCTTTCATAGTTAGCAACTTTTCTAAGCATCTATTTAATCTTTCTACCTGATGCTTTAAACTTTTGTATGAAATCCCTACCAGTTTCATTTTCATATTCAATGTAACTTTAATTTCATGTTGTTTTAAATGTGCCAATTTGTTCACTAGTCACAATGAGTTGACTACTAGTGTAATTCAAAACTGCATGCAACTGTAATTCAATGTTTAGGTTATGATAACTGGTATGGCTAGCTCATGTAGTTTAAATATTAATGTCCATAGTAGCAATATTTGTTTCCATTGTGTTTAAAAGATAAATTGTAATGAACTGTTACCAAGTAAAAATTTAGGTTATTTCTTTCAATCTAGTAATACTTGTACTTTGAAATTACAATGATTGCAAACATCATTAGTGCCTTGTTAATGCTAGTTCTCGTGACAAAATTAGCCGAACATGTGTATCGATGATGTTTCATACATCATAAAATACTATTATTTCAGAAAGACATCTCTCCTTATCCATGTTTAAACATGTATGTATAGCTAAATATGGGTCAATATAATAATGTTAATGATAATAACAGTGATAATAAAACCAATAAAAATGATTAGTTATGACTAGAAAAAAAAAATGAAATAAAAAAGTAAACAAGTAAATAATAAATAAAAGTAATATTGAATAAATAAAACAAGATAAAACGAAATTAATAAATACATAAATAATAAAATAATTGACCAGCCCAGGATTAGTTGCATTTACATATCACCATTTTTTTCCATCATAATACCGTTGTCAGTATGATTAATCTGGGTTAATGTTCTCTTTACGCACAATACTGTTAATGATGATGAAGCTAATTTTGACGAATGTATCATTCATTCAACCCTCTTCTTTCCTGTTATATCTACATGTTAAAATTC
Source organism: Oratosquilla oratoria (assembly GCF_046742065.1). Taxonomy (NCBI): domain Eukaryota; kingdom Metazoa; phylum Arthropoda; class Malacostraca; order Stomatopoda; family Squillidae; genus Oratosquilla; species Oratosquilla oratoria. The sequence continues at coordinate 23,339,127 of NC_134816.1, read as the reverse complement.
TTATCCTAATGTAGTTTGTTAATATCTCATCCAAATATGTTTTCGTATCCCTTATTACCTTGATTTTCTTGATTTGATTCCTGGTGACGATTCTCTGTCTGGGGTGATGCGGCTAAAACAACAATACATTTCAAATAAACAAAAAATCATACCTACTGTTATTCATACCCATTTTCATTAGCAAATTAAAATCAACTAAAAATATAAATTTACGAAAAAATTAAATAATTAAGAAAACCAGGAATAATTACATTAATTAGTTTACTAACAAAAGAATAACATAAAATAATATATGAACTGAGGCAATAAAACAAGCAAATGCACAAATTAAGCAAAAACAAAAACTTACAAACGCCCCTCGACCCACCTGGATCTCCGTGATGGATAATCGTAGTCAGGCGAAGACTCTCGTGGTGGACTAACACTTTCCCGACTGCAATTGCAATTTCACGAGGAAATGTTTACATGCAACATAAAAACACACACAAAAAAGGTGCAGTACTAAATCATCAACAAACACTTCACTAAAGAAATCACCCCCCCACATGCTTCAAACAGGACTGATGGGCCACTAAAGTTTAGGTCAAAGAAAAACCAAAATCAAAAGGCATCTACAAGGAAAAATTAATCCAACCAATGATAAAAAAGAACACACACCTTATATATAATAAAAGTATATCTGCAAGGATTTCTACATAGCAGACATCTAATCTACGTTATGTGTGTGTGCAAACTCCCATTCCTTAACATCAATCATGCTAATATCTATATCTATAGCAATCAAATTGATGCAACAACTCAGTGTAATAACAGGATTGGCAAAATAATGGGGTCCTGGATATGTGAAGTGTGAAATATGAAAATGACATGGAAATGGGAAGAAAGAATAAAAGGAATTTAACAGAAACTTAAATTGTAAATGTATGCTATGTAAAGTTGAAATGCAAACAATGTATATGACTAGCACAAGAAACATGGGAGTTTAACTTTGAGACTGATTATGAAAATGTTGTATAATACAACCCCATCAAACCCCTCACCTCCATCAAGAGGTGCAACCCTGAGGGCTGACACTTGGTCTTTAGAATGGGCCCCAAGATCCCTATTTAACAAATTCAACTGTATTTCTTTGCTGACAACTGACACCTACTCTCTTCTCCCTGCCACTTTGAGCCAGTGACATAGAGACCCTACACTAATACAACACCAACAACAGTCCAAAGTTTCTTCCCATAGAGATCTGTGGGAGGTCCTAAGGACTCTTTCCAGCCATTGTGCAGCTGCAGGTTTTCCACTTAGTAAAACTTGAGACACTATCTGATGTTATGCTAAGGGTGGGTAGATTGAAGAACCACTGTGTAGACTTGTGTACATATCTTTCTCATGTGATGCTCTTTGGGACAATGCTTACAAAGATGTATTTGTACAAGATTTGAGGAAATTGTGATGGAATTGTGAGAAACTAAAATAGAATGTTTGAAGTCTGTTAAGAAATGCATATTCAGTAAAGATACATTAACTTGTGGAGTAAATGATACAAAACAGCTCAGGTCATACTGAATGAATGTATGATAATTGCAGGCTCTGAGACAGGACCCAACAAACATTACTATCCTGTATATCACATATGAGTAAGTGCAAACTCTACCTATTCTAAAGTGCAACTGAACTTTGTTCTTGACAAAGTTAGCCTTAATCACTGAAGACAAGAGTAAGAGAGGATGTTCATTCATGCTAAAACAAATAACTACGACTTATCATGTTGCATAATGTGGCTCTAATCATGCTTTAAGCAGTGTTGTATTGAAATCTCACCTAGAGTACTTATCTGTAAAACTTACTGCAATATTATTCCAACCCTCATATCAAAGCCCACTTGGTAGACATTAGAACCACTTCTGTGCACTGAATAATATGACTGAGTGACATGTGTACCATGACTAGTGACTAACAATGTGATGTGCAACAACTTCCAAACACAAAACGTGTTTCAACTATTTTTGTACATTAATAGAAACCTATCTAAACTTTCATTACTAAAACTTTAAAGTACACACTAAGACAAACTGTACAGCAAACCACACAAATCCAGCATAACTAGTAACAAAGTTCATGCATTGCAGTCTTACCCAGGTGATCCTCGAGACCGTCTCTTGCCCTGCTGTGATAGCGAGGGTCTTGGTTTGGAAGGCTTGCATATGCTGACCACATCGTTTTCTTTGGTCTGCATCTCATCCATGAATTCTTTGTGGTCTGCGATAAGACCTTCAATGAGGGGAATCTCCTCGGGTAGAGGTTCAGCTTCTAAGGTAGTGAGATTGTTCTCAGCCTGATAAAAATGAAAAGCATGTTTGCATTACTCAAGGTCTATCTAGAAAATGTTACATTTAAGAAATAAATTCATTATTCTATTTGCCAATCTAAATTTTCTATAAAAATGTAAATAGATATGAAGAACAAAAATACCTGGACAAGCCAAGCCATGAGTTCATCCAATAGACTACACAGGTCCCGAAGACTACGGAGGTGATCTGCGAGCCTAGTTTCTCTCTGCCGAGCCCAAGACGTGACCTCTTCCCATCTTGACTGGATGATGGTGATCCAGTGTTTAATGGTGGCAATGCCATCAGGATGGGCTTTGCTTAGGATGTCTTCTGCAAGAGCAATGGTATCGTCTTTTTCCTTCTCCTTTTCCTTCAGTTCATTCATGAAAGCTTCGTGCTCTGTGATCTGTTGTCGAGTTTCATCCTCATCCTCTGGCAAAGGCCCTGCATACCGCAGCTTCATCTCAGCATCAGAGAGCCAGTCAAGGAGCATATGTACAACCTGATGAAAGGAAATTTGTTGTAACTGATTAAAGATTGTTCTTGGCATTGTTAGAATAAAGGCATGCAACAATCATATTATGCTGATAAAATGGGGTCATACAGGTGATAAAGGATAGAACCAAGTTGGGACTGAATAAGTTAAATTTGCATTATTTTTGAAGATTAGCTTCAGTCCATAGGGGTTCTCATAAAGTCACTAAAATATATATGTAAAACATCTATAAAAACAATTACAGTGAGACCTCTCATTAATGGGTGTTAATTAGCTGTGTTTGTGGTGTTTAAAGTGTTTTTGGTGCTGTTTTTTAGTGCGTGCAATCACTATGCCAACCAAAAACCACTCCAAAACACCGAAAACAACGCAAACACAGCTAATTAACGTCCATTAATGAGAGGTCTCACTGTACTGACTCAAGTTTCACTGACCGGAAACCTATAACCCCACATCAGTTGGCAATGGTTCCCTGACCCCCTCGTGAATCTCCCAAGGAAAGGACAACAGACTGTTATCCATAATTGTATTTATGTGGGATTATTTCTATGTCAGAAGTTTATAGTAGCAAGATGTGGCTGTCAATTTTCCCTAAGGAAAATATGGAGGAAATGTATTTGATATTGATTTAGTCATTTTGGGTTTGGTCTAGACACCAAGTGTCAGCCCCTTGTGGTAGCACTTTTAAATGGAAGTGAAGGTCTTGACAGATTTTGAAGGTAAATAACAGGGAGAGGATTCTTACTTCTTTCTTGCAGGGAAGTGTTACTGGTTTCCCCTAAACATATTAAATGAGCAATGATTTGTAAAGCATATAGAGAATAATAAATCAAGGCATTTACTCGTTACTTTACCTTGTGTAGTTTCTCAGCTGCTTGTAGAGCTTCTTCTAACCGTAGCGACCGGACTTCAGTAGCTGTCTCCACTTTCTCCCAGGATGCAACCAGTTCAGTAATTTGAACACGGATTGTGGCCGCATCTTCTTCGGTGGCTTTCAAGAGAAGTTCATCGGCTGTTTGACGAACACTCTCGACCTGAGTGGACCTGTTCTTCATCTCAGCACAGAACGCCTTGTGCTGTTCCACTAAAGCCATAACTGTGTCCAAATCACCGTGTACTGGACCGTCTTCAACCAGGCCTATCTCTACCTTCTTCAGCCAGTCTAAGAGAGCCTGGATGGCATCCTTGAACTGACCAGTGAAGAGAAGAGCCTCTTCGAGCTTTCTCTGACGGTCTACACTCTTCTGACAAACGTTGTTCCATTTGTTCTTAAGGTCAGTCACCATCTGTTTCAGAGTTTCCTCATCAGTCTTTGGTGCTTTGCCTTGCAGGTTCCTGCCCATTTTCATGGTGCTATCGTAGCTTGGCTGCTTGGCGCCCAGTGCTTTCTGGAATTCCTTGTGCTTGGTAATCTGTGCCTTGATTTTAACAGGGTCATTGCCAACATTAGCAGCTAATTCATCTAACGTCTTCTCAGCGTCATCAAGCCATGTGATAAGGCTGGCCCAATTGTCGTTGAATTCCTTGGCTTCCTTGAAACCTAGGTCTAAAGCTCTTGTCCTTTCAGCAGCCTTGGACACAACCTTTTCCCATCTGTGTTGTACAGAAACCAACAAATTCTTAATGAGGATTACATCTTGCTTCTGACTGAAATACTTGAGGTGGGTTCCTTTCTTGTCTAAATTGAGCATGACTTCCCGATGGGCAGTGACATCTTTCTTGAAGTTGTTGTGCTCCTCTATCTGTTGTAGAATGACGTCAAGAACACGAGATACTGGTTGTTGACCATTGAGCAAGTTCTCCGCTTCTGTTAACCAATCCACAAATGCCTGAAGGGCATCATGGAACTCTGTGGCTTCTTTGAGAGCAATTTCAAGCTTAATCTTCTTGTCATTGGCTCTATTCATGACACTCTCCCAACGCTGTTTCAAAGTACGCAAGTTGTGATTCAAATTTGTAGCAGAACCTTCACGAGACCGTTTCAGATATTCTTGACCCTGCTGGAGTGTACTTTCTACCTTTGATCGATTTTCCTCTAGGTCATCATAGATCTCCATGAATCGAAGTAGCTGTTCTTTCGCAGTTTCCGGTAGTCCACCCACAGGTTTAGATGTTGATAATGCAGAGTCAATTTCTCCTAGCCATAGGAGGAGGTCCTGGATTTCTGCATTAAAGATCTGGGCCTCACGAAGAGCATTCTCCAAATCACTCTGTTTCCCAACAGCCTTCTCCTGTAGGTCACTCCATTTCTTGTTAAGCTCCTGAAGTTTGTTTTGTGTATTAGAGGCATCTTCTGAGCCTTTGTCAGCTTCAATAAGTTGTCGTCCAGCATCGTTGAGGGTATCTACACTAGACTGGTGGGCCTGAATGTCGTTAATGGTTACTTTGAGCTTCGCCAGTTCAACCTCTATCACTTGAGGATCTCCAAAGACGGGTTTCAGATCGTCTAAGTTTTTGCTTGTTCTCTCAATCCAAACCATGAGTTCTTTGAGGGCATGCTGGAACTGGCCGAGTTTGAGAAGTGCATATTCCAGGTCACGCTGCCGATCCACGATACCCTTGAGAAGTTCATCCCAGCGATGGTTGACCTCTCCCAAAGGCTCCATAATGGCAGCAGCTTGATCTGCAGATGTACGCTCCTTCAACTCTTGAGCTTGCCTGCAAGATGCAAGGAGTCATTCTATGAAGCTTATGATAACTTGAAATTAACAATTGAAATATATATCAATAAAAGAAATGAATTTCTGTTCAAAGTAATAACTGAAAATTTCCATATATTAAGTGCAGCTAACCTCAACATGCTACTACAATAACTTAAAAAATAAAATAAATAAATAAAAATCACACACACTAATATATAACTAACAACACTGTAACAAAACTATTGTCCAGGTCTATCCTAGCCCACCTTGACCTAAGCCTTATGCATGATATATTCCAAATGTAACACCACTCTATTACAGAAAATATATATATATATATATTGAAAGCCAAATTATGTGGAATGGCAGTGTGTCTTAATCACTAACCATAATCCAACATGCACATCATTCCTCATTACCACACCAATAATAACAGCCACTAGCACCTGCTATGGCAGACTGGCAGCTTAGCATGGACTGCTATGGCACGCTGTGTTGCCTAATATGACATTTTACTTGGTCTATCATGACCTGCACAAGAGGGCTGCCTTAAACACTGCACTTAGTTGGGCCTCAAATGCTGTGACTTTTGATAACTTGGACTCTTTCAAAGCTGGGACATTTCCTATTGAATGTCCCTTTACCACATTACTATCACTTGTAAAATCAAAGCACATAAAAAAGAAACAAAATTTTAATATTTACTTAACTGTTAAGCACATTTGGCTTGATAAAAGTTTTAAAAGGACTTGCATATTATATAAAACTTCATAAAGGCATGAGAAAGCTTATTTGTTACATTCATAAACAACTTTTTTGTACTGAAACCAATGCCTTAGACTTACGCAGCGCTAATCCAAGACACCAAGGCAAGCATTATCTATAAATTGCCTGAGTGCAGCTTTGTTTATTTTAAAGCTCACATTTTCAAATAGCTGAGAACGTTACGGGAACAGTCTGAGCTTTTGAGGCCCTATTGTATTGTATTGTATTATTTTACTATGCTAGTCATTATACTGGGTAGCCACAATCTTACAAAATCATATGGTCTATGACTACAGTAGACTTTGATTCATGGAGTCCATGTAAGTGGTTCTTTATATGTGTTAAGTGATTCTGCAGTAGCAGCTGACTCCCCTTGTGCCAGTCCTAGGGTAAACTAAAAAAGCCTTGGTAAGCTGTGTAATCAACTAAACACATTATGCACAAAACTCTTGGTAAAAGCAATCTTCCTGGTTTTATGACTTGCCTTCTTAGGCTCCTGATGGTCAGCAAAGAGAAAGGGGGAAAAGGTGGAAAGTTAGAAGACATGACATATATGCATGTCTACATTTAAATTCTGTACACATTATTTTTTTTTTTTAATTCCCTCTTTATGTTTATGGATTTTTACAGGGAAGTTGAATTCATGTAGGTTATACGAGGTTATATTATCTGCAGATTTGTATGGAGTGGTAAACAGAAGATATTTTCTCCTTCAAATAATATACACTCCCATGACATATGGGTCATTTAGGTGCGAGAACTCTTAGCTCTATAGTTTCACCCACCTGTTGAGAGCTTCCACCTTGACCATATGTGGATCCACTTCATCCTTGAACTTCTGTAATTGTGTAATCTGTCCCTTAATAGCCTCAATATCTCCAGCAATAGCACCCATTCCTTTGAATTTGTCTTCTGCCTTTTCAAGGAACTCAAGCATACTCTGAAAATTAAGTTATTCCAGACAAATTAGATTTTTTACAACAATAAAAACAATACATTTCCATTTGGAAAATTTCTTACATACAGACAGACACCAACAGGTGTTTTTAAATATACACCCACCCCTCGTCCATCCAAAAACCCGTTTATCATCCTTTCTATCTTAGCACCTTAAAGATGAAGGGTCATCCCTGTCACACTGCTAATATTAAAGGCAATACACAACTTTCCCACAGCTAGGCCTGACATCCAAGATCTGGTTTACCCCAATATATGGCAATCTCCTCCCCTATCCCCTCATCCATGTAAGAAATTTATGGAGCTGATAGGAACATCCCTCCAGGTTACTTGATTTCTTCATCCATTTGTAATCTCTCCATGTATTCCTGTTTTGTTTGCTCTTTCTATGCTAAATATATTACTCTTGCATCCAATGATCCCTTTCACCTTATCCCTCCACATAATTTTTTGACTTCCCCTCAAGTTCCTTTCATTCACTTCTGCTTTCTATACTTTGGCTGGGACATAAAATCTCCCCACAACATTCGCAGTCTGAAGGCCAGATACCCAAAATATCTTTTGTCTAGAATACATACCTTAAGTGTGTCATGGAACTCCATTGCCTTCTCCATGGCATCGATGAGATTTTCCTCTCGTTTGGCATACAAGGCAGTCACAGTATCCCAAGCATAGTCCAAGTCTTCAATGTTCTTCTTCACTTCAGGCTTTTCTGCATCTCCGCACAAGTTCATCAAGTCTTGACCAGTCTGCCGCACCTGCTCCACTTCGGGCTTTGTCTGATCAATCTTGTTCTTAATCAGGTTGAGTTCATCACGCTGTTGTTTGATAGCCTGAGGTTCAACGGCCACAGGTTCTTGTGCCTTGAGAGTTTCCTGCAATTCTTTCAGAGCAGACATAACACCCTGGAGTTCCTCCCAGAACTTCTCAGCAATGGCAAGAGCATCCTCTAGGGTCTTTCCACGTTGTTTTGTGGCCATTTGGACCATATCCCACAGTTTGTTGAGACGATCCAGTTTTGCCTTGATGTCACGAACAGCAGGATCATTTCTGGATGCTTTGTTGATGACATCTTCTGCTGCAGCCTTAACAGCCTCAAATGCAGATTCTTTCCTGTTAAGATCATCAATAACAGTGTTGTTTTCTTGCTGCTGCTCACAGATCTTCTCTGGATGGGCTGAAACAGGTTCTGCATTTTTGACCTGATCAGCAGTTTCAGTCAAAGCAGATAGCATACCATCCAATTTGTCAGCAAACTGGCTCGTTTCTTGCATGGCGTCTTCAAGAGCTTGTCCTCTCTCTCGGAGACTAGTCTTCAGAAGATTGTATCGTTGGTTAACAGATTCAAGGATGTCCTGGACCTTATTGCCATCTTCTTCGTTGACTAATCTAAGAAGAGCACCTCCAGTCTTATTGAGCTTGTCCAAGAGAGGTTTGTGGTCTGCAACAGACTGCAAGAAAGCCTTGTTCTTTTCCATCTGGCGCATGATTTGGTCAGCCCTAAGAGTAGGTGTGTCAAGAACCAAGGCTTCATTTTCGATAACAGAAAGCCAATCTTCCAGTTCTTGATGTGTTTCAAAGAAGTGTTCAGCAAGTGGTAAGGCTTGTTCAAGAGTGGAAAGTCTGTCTGATGATAACTTAGAGACTGATAACATTGTTTCCTTGAGATCATCCATCTTTTCTCTAAGTTCTGTAGTGTCTTCATGCTGAGGAGCTTCTCGCAGAACCTTCTTGCCATTTGACAGTACATCACGCACACGACCTTTCTGACTAGCTACATCATCGTTGAGAGCCTTGTGTTCCTTGAGCTGCACGCGAATCTCCTCAGGATCAACACTTGGTGGTTCTGCTTCCCTAAGTTGTTCCTCGACTTCACGGAACCAGCCAAGCAATTCATCAATGTCTTGGGTGACTTCCTGTGATCGCTGCTTCGACATCTGGATTCTCTCCATACGTCTCTGTATCTGTTCACAAATCTGTTCAAACCTCCTGTTGTCACGAGTCACCAAGCCTTCAATCGTGGATGCACCTTCACCAGGAGAGATCTGGCACAGTTGAGGCCCAACAAGGTTGACTGCTTCTACAAGAGGACGATTATCTTGGATCTCCTGGGCCAATCGCTCAATCTCTTCCTCCAACAGCCCTTGGCCAGAGGAATCCATGCTCTGTAGCTGACCTTCCACTGAAAGCATCCAGGTGCCCAGGCGTTCATGGGCACTGTGGAACTGCTGAACAAGCGGAAGAGCCTCATTGGCAGACTTGTGAAGGTCTGTAGCCTTGGCACTAAGGTCGTTATAGCGTCTCTGGATGGAATCCAGTTTGTCTTTGAGCTGAAGAGCTTCGTCACTGGAAATGTGCTTCATGAGCTGTGATCCAGCATCCATGACTTCCGTTACCTGCTTCTCGTGGATGACTACTTCCTCACCTAACTCCGTAAGTTCATCCATTTGCTCGAGCAGTTTCTCTACAAAGACGGACAAAATGCGGTATTTTAAAAGACGAGCTTCCATTTCATCCATCCATGACAAAAGGTCTTCGTAAGTAAGAACCAAGTGTCGTAGACCAACCTTGGACTCCTGCAGAAGTCGTCCAAGAGCTTCGGAGTCTTCGACCAGTTGTTCGTACCTGTCTGTTGTTGCATGGAACCTATCAGCTAGAGCATTGGCTTCATCATCACCAACCAGCTTCATGAGTGACGAAGCAACATCGGTGAGCTCATCAAATGCTGGCTTTTGTCCAAGGATTTCATCATGGAGATTGTCATGCTCTTCAATCAACTGTTGGATCTTTTCTTCATCTGATGGTACAGTACTCATTTCCTTCAGTTTCTTTTCACTTCTATCAAGCCATTCCATAATCGGGTTCAGTTTGTCCTGGAATGCCTTGGCCACCTTAAGAGCTTCCTCCAGAGCATTCATTCGGTCCTCTGATCTTGCATTAGCATCATCATACCTACCCAACAGGTTATCAAGCTGGCCTTCAACTTGTGCCTTCTCGGATGGCTCGAGATCTGCAGCAAGACTACGACCCATGTCTAGAAGACCTTGCATCTCGTTCTGCCTGTCCAGGAGCATCTTTCTCAAGAACTTCTGTTCTTGTGCTTGAGCTTTGACCACAGAGTAGTCGGCGGAGATAGGAGCTTGGTTCTCCATCATCTCTTCGAAGTTGCTCAGCCATTGTATCATGCTGTCAAGTGCATCTTGGAACTTGCCAGATTGGATCAGTCCCTTATCCAGGGCCTTTTCACGGTCTCCTATCATCTGCTTCAAGCTGTTCCACAAGTTGTTCATCTTCTCTAAATCATCCTCCAACTCAGTGGTGTTAACTCCTGTGGAAGCACTCTGAATAAGTCCCTGACCGACTTTGTTGCACTCATTGACATGTTTACCCAATTCCTCAACATGCTGGGCCTTGAAAGCCTTGAACTCTTCCTGCTGAGCTCGAATAATGTCAACATCAGCCCCAACAGGCTTGAAGGATGAACCTTCATTATCTGCTTCTTTGATGTCATCCATGAGATTACTGTACTTATCATAGAAGTCTTCCAGCTTCTTCAGAGTTACGTCAAGATCTTTACCCCGAACTTCACTCCTGTCTTGGATCTTCTTAATTTGTCTTTCCAGCTGCTTCACCTGGTCTTCGATAGAACGGTTATTTGCAGTAAAGCCTTGAGATACTAATTCCTCTAGAGCTGCCTTGGCATCACTAACCTCCTCGGTCTTCTTGTCCACCTTACCTAGGAAAGACTGTAGCTGCTCAATTTGATTGCAAACTGTCTTTATGTCCCTGGCAACAGGGCCCATGCTGTCAAGCTCATCATCTAACCCAGTGAGTTCCTGGGCAAGATTCTTGACTTGACCTGTGAACTGGTTGACAGCTTGAGATGCTTCTTCAAGATCACTGCATCTGTCTTCTAGTTTACCCTTGAGATCTGTATATCTGTCCGCTAGTTTCTCAACTTCCTCTTGGATGTGACCAGCATCAGAACAAAGAGCATCAGCTTTATCAAGAAGATCAGTACCTTTGTCTGCAACTTGATCCATCTGCTGGCCAAGATTTTTGGCTTCCTCCAAGAGTGCCTTCATCCTCTCAAGGGATTTGGCATCCTTGTTGGCTGCAAGAGAATCATGAGATGCTAACTTGTCTTCACACCTCTGAAGGGAATGTCCTAAGTCACGAGCCTTTTCGTTGAATTCTGAGAGCTTTTGTACAATGTCATCTAAGGCCTGAGCTCTTTCAAACACCAAAGCATTGATCTTATCCCAACGCTCCTTCATGTACTCGAGCGAGTTCTGCACGTGCTCGTGATCAACGTCAGTGCACCCAATGAGACTTTCACCTCCTGTCTTGTTGTTTTCAAATTCTCCACTGTGTCTGGAGACATCATTCTTGAAGGATTGAATTTCCTTAATTTGTTTTTCAACAGCTCGCTTATTGAAAGCAATGGGTTCGAGATTATCCAGTTTATCTTCTGCTTTATCTAACCATGGGTTGAATTTGTCCTGCATCTTGTGGAACTTGTTACAAACATCCATACACTTCTGTAGGCGTGTGCGGCGATCAACTGCAGCTTTACGCAGATTGTCCCAGTCTTTCTTGATTCCATCTAATGTTTCTGATAGCTGTTTATTGATTTCCTTTCGTGGAGCCTTGGCTACAATCTCCTTACCTTTGTTTATCATCATAATTACTTCATGTTCCTTGCCCATGAGATCCTTGTAGATTGGCTCGAAGTCTGAAACTTGATTACTAAGTACGTCTATATTTGCAGAAACAAGAAGCTGATCCTTGAGGGCTGAAGCCTGCTCACCTAACCAGTCCATGATGTCATGACAAGAGTTACCAAACTCTTCCTCATCCTTGAGTGAGGTTTCTAATTCGGACTTGCGATTACCAAGCTTCTTTTCCAAGTTGTTAAACATTCGGTTAAGCTGTGACAATTTTGATTTGATGTCGGACTTGGAGGAAGGATCAGAGAGAATAGACACTAGATGTTCGCCTAGACCCTCGAGGTCAATCATCGGTGACCTCACGTTCTCAAGACCTTGTTCGAGTTGTTCAATCATGTCAAGTTGTTGAGCCGAATCTGCTCCACTTGTCATTACTTCATCATAATCATCACCAAGTTTCTGAAGAATCTCATGGAGTTTGTTGTATGTATCATAGAAGTCCTTGCTTGCATCTGAGGCTGCATTCAAGGCAGAATCCCGTGCGTCTAACTGACCGAGAAGCTCAGTCCATTTGTTATTGATGGTGTCTAATTTACTGCTAATATTCTTTGCTGCAGGAGAGCTGGGATCAAAGGAGGCTATGATGTGGTCTCCTGTATCATTGAGGTCATTAAGCTTAGGTTCTTGTGCCTGGAATTCATCCCTAAGGACTTGTACCTGCTGGGCCTGCATTTGTACCATGCGTGGGTCTGATGCTATGGGACCAAGGACAGTCATCATCTTGTCCTTGGAATTCAGCCATGTTGCCAAGGCATCATAGCTTTCCAAGAAACCTTTTGTGCCTTCGAGAGCAGCAAGACGGTCCTTGAGTTTGCTGAGGAGGTCACGGTGCCTATCACACACACTGTCCAGCTGATCTTGAATTATGTCTGTTCCTGGGGCATTTGGCCTTCTCTTGACAAGGTCTATTACCTGGGTCTTGAGGGACTCTATAGAGGGTTGTTTCTCATGCAAATCATCCAAGACACCCTTTAACTGCTTTGTGACCTTATCAGCTTCATCCTTTGTGGTTGGCAAGACATCACGAGGAATACCGCGCTCACACTTGTCTAGGGACAAAGTCATGGCACGAAGGGCGTCACTCAACTTCTTCAATTCACTCCTCATGACTTCCAGGTCATTCTGGCGATCAGTAAGTCTCATACCAATCATGTCATATCGGGAATTGATCTCGAGCAGTTCTTTCTGTACGGGACTTGAGTCTGCAAGGAAAGGTGAATACAGTGTTTTTATTTTGAAATGAATATTTTTGCACTTTTTCCAAAACACTTAATCCATAATTATTGCATACCAACCAAGCCTTATCTATTCATATATACATCATGTGGAATAAATACATTAAAGAATAGTTTGGGCTTTAACCACAAAATCTTTATGCTCATACTGAGCAGAAGCTATCATTCTAAATCTAATTATACAAAATACTACTTTCAAAGTCATGCTGAAAGTCTGTATTGCCAAATCCTTGTTTTTATATACATGCTACAGAACCAAATAATCCTTTCTCTATTCCATTTCTTGCAAGAGCAAGCCCTTCAACCCTTTTCTGTAATGATGACACCCCTTCTGCTGACTGAATTGATAACAATTTAAAAATACCAGTGAGGTGACATCGCCAAGAAAAGGACTGAACACACATGCAAACATTGTATATAAATCATACCTTACTCTATTCACATCCATGCAAATGTCCAACACCAACAGTGTTGCCAACTAACACCAAAATATATTCTGACCATGTCTCCCAAAGACCTTTGTGTGTATAACCACTAGTTGAGTATTTGAAGAACAGCTACCTCGCTAACAATACAGTTTGTGTCATCAGTGAAGATTTAATGAACAATAACGGTCAGATAAAAAATAATTCTAATACCTAAACAAAGCAGCTTTGTACATTCAATGCACAGGTGTAACTTTGTGTATATACATGGGTTCCAGCTATGTCATTATTACATTGTACCGATATGACAACCAGTATTTTCAGGATTTGGGGCAGGGAACTAACAAATGTAGTAAATATAGCATAATAACAATGTACCTGATATTACAACCAATTTTTCTCAGAATTTGGGGCAGGGAGCTAGCAATTATAACATTAAAAGTTTCATTTTATAGGATATTCTACAGCAGCAGTGTTGAAATCTAAATGAGCCAAGATGCAAAGCATACAGCAACAAGAACAAAGATGACTGGGATAGTACATATATTATCATATCTGAAGGAAGATGAGGTGCAAAGCTTTCCTGCAACTATTCAGCAAACCAGTTTACTTGTAAGCTAACAGTAAATTAGTTTAAATGACCTAAGCCAAAGTTCCTCAATAGAAGATAAACTCTACAATGTACAACTAATGAAGATGGTTACTTCAAGTAACTAATTTCCTTTTCCAATGTGTCACTACATGTCAGAGTAAATTAGTAAGCTACATACTGTACATGGTTAATCCAATGTTAAGTATGTGTGTACTTTTTCTATGGTTACAATACATTGTTAATAAGAACTATGACATCCCATAGTACCAGGCGGAGGAATTAACAAGACACCAATACTTTAACTAAAGAAGGTATGTACAATAGTTCATGATACCAGGGTTACTGTTCAAAGCAGGCCACCTATAATTTAACCTTTCCATAAACATTTATATCTCATTGATTCTGAGGCACCTGTAGGACCATGAAAGGTCACTAACCATCCATGTTGTAGCCTTCCTGCGATGCTCTTCTGCTCGAGTACCCTGAAGCTGGGCTGTGACCGTTGTAACCATGAAGAAGTTTGTGGGATGGAGAAGGACTTCTTGCGTCCTGGGATACACGTCGCACTACAACACCACAATTGCACTTACAATTTGCACAGATACTACAAACATGCAGAACTTAAGGGCCCAACATGTAGGGCATTAACCATACATGGAAGCGTTATAAACAATAATACTCATACTTGTGCAAGTCTCTTTCAGGGTTGTCTTGACAGTTTGATAATCATTGATGATAAAATTCTAATCTTAGAAACAATGGGTGGTAGATGGGAGTGGCATTGGTGTGATTGGGTGCATGCCTTCGCTGGCTATGTCCTTTATAGGGATGAAAATGCCCTTGGTACATAGACTTTGTGAAGAGAAATGTGAGTGAAGTAAAGAAAAAGAAGAAGAAGAATAAGAAATCTAATATATACAGCTTTGATGAAACTGTGGCATAATTTATTAATTACTCTCTGTAAATTCTGTTCAGGATGTTGACATTCACAATGACACTCATTACACACTCCCCCTCCATCACTGCTAAAATGATTCTAAGTCATCTTTGTTTATGTGTTTGTGTTATTACCTGATAGTCTTTTCAGCAGTAGTGAAGCAAGCATAAACGTCCTTAAAACAATTGCATATCATGAAGTGATATGAGGAATCTTCTGTGGGTTCAGTGATATTGAAATGCAAGAACTCAATGAGAAGAATAACTTTAAAAACCGCATTTGAAAGAGTTGAAAATGCAATACTGTCAAGTTACCCTTAAAAGAAAAGAAAAAAAAAACATTCCAAAAGAAAAATAATAATGATATTCTGTATGATAGCAAAATTCTAATATAAAAAAGAAAAGAAAAAATTATTCACTCTAGAATATTTCTAACTAAAATACACAATTAAAAATATAGAAAAAAAAAAAAAAAATTATACATAAAACTCAAGAGATGGTAAAAAAAAAAAAAAAAAAAAAAAAAAAAAAAAAAAAAACACACACAAACACAGCAAACTTTATTTTCAACCAGCTAAAACACCATCAAGAACAGACTGTGCAGTCATACAAGCTTGTCACAACCAGCTTCATAATACTACTGCATATCATAAATCCAAGCACAAAATGAAAACACACCCTAAGAATCTTGTTTCATACATAGATAATAATAAGATAAAGCAATCACCAGCATAAAGCTGCTGCAACACCTCTGCTCTAATATTTGAAATTTCTTGTAATTTACCTGATCCCTTGAGAGGTGATGTGATGGATGGTCTCTTAACAGGAGTAACCGAGGATCTTCTTCTCGTTGGGCTTTCTGGTCGCTCACCACGAAGAAGGGCATCATAGATGTTGCCGAGCTCATTAACCTTATCCACAGTGGTGGCATAGTCACGATGTTCCTTTACAATGGGCTGTAAGGACAAAAATTAAATGAAATTTCACTTATGATGCAAACTGCATTTCACAGTAAAAGAAATGAAAATTTAAGACATGATGTAATTATGGTCTAGTCATTCACAAAGGTGGGAATATTTTCATAAGTATGCATGTCTCAGTTTTTTTTAAGAAATCATAACTTCTCTTTAAATGGGTAACATTAATTGGAAAAATATATACATATACCAAAGGCTTTTTCCCCTTACACAGGGGGTAGCCAAAAAGAAAAAGGCATAGAAACCACTCCCACCCATTCCATTTCCTATATATTCCACTCCCTTCCACCCTCCTTCTTATCTTGGCACCTCCTGGATGTTGGGTCATCCCTGCATCCTGTCCACTGCCCTGGGTCAGAAGCAGTGTCACAAGACACAGCACATCCTCAGCAAGGCCGCTTCATAAATTCGGTGACCCCCCTCTCCGTCCCTCCCATTGGAAAAATAGTCAAGTATAACATCATTCTTTTTGGGAGGGGATAACAGTGCATGATTGATTTTATTCTTGTTCTTACACTTACCTTGATATCGTCAATCTGTCTCTTGACGCTATCCTGATCTAAACCAATTGGTTCGAGTTCGTCTAACGTAGTTTCAGTTGTGGTAACCCATTGCATAACCTTATCTCTCAGCTGCTCATATGCAAGCAATTGTTCTGATCTTTCTTTGCCTGCTCTTGCTCTGTCGTCTAGAGTTTCATTCAGTTCCTTCCACTGTCCTTCCAAATTCTGTAACAAACAAAATACTGATGAAACTTCAAAGATTAACAGAAATGATAAAACTTCAAAGATTAACAGAAATGATAAAACTTCAAAGATTAACAGAAATGATAAAACTTCAAAGATTAACAGAAATGATCAAACTTCAAAGATTAACAGAAATATCATTGTACAAATATGAAATGTTGTTCATAAAACTGCACAACTTATTTCGGTCTTTGAAAAATCTAGTCTCTCCAAATTATGTATTTTCAGATTTATTCAACCTATGCAATGCATTTAATCACATCAATTAACAAAAATTTCATAGAAATATTAAGACTTGGTTTGCTATTTCCAATCCCCATTATGTATCCCAAGAAACTGTGATTCTATTTGGTTTTATAATCTTTATGGGAATCTGGAACAAATCTTTCCACTTACTCTTCTTGATAACCCTCCCATTTTTCCTCATCTTGATTCTAATTTCCTTGCATTAACACTGGAGTACTATTAAATGCATCCAAGCAATTATTATGCAATTATGACATTGAAAAACAGTAGGTAGATGACGATGTTGGCAAGATCAAATGTAAATGCACACCCTTTACACTTCTACCTCTGCTTCACAATCTTTCCCCTATTTTCAGGGATGAATGAGATACACCACAATGACCTCTACTCCTCACCTTGATCTTATCTTTGACAGGTGCGGTATCAGTCACGTCTTTCTTAGTAACCAGACCCTTGCCAGTCTTTATCATATCATCGAAGTCATCAGATCTGGCATCACGAAGGGATCTGATTTCATCAATCTTTTGAGAGTAGCTGCAAAGGGTGAAAACAAAACACGTGTTAAATATTCATAAACTTGTTTGAAAAATGGCTGGTATTAGCTAATGTGAGATGTATTCCTCATATATAAATAGAAAGAGGATTTAATCAAACCGACCTTTCGACATTGAGCTGTAGTACCTCCCTCGATTCGACAATTTCGACAATCTCGATGTACCATTCCTCGAACTGTTGTACAGAAACGGTGAATGAATCCACTTGTACTGACACCTCTTCTAGGTGGCGTCCTCGCGTTTCGCTCTTTTCAACCGCCTTCTCGAATCTGTAAAAGTTAAGATATAAATAAATTAATCCAATTGTCGAGTTGAATGGGGCAATAACATGGAAAAAGAGCCATTTGGCACAGTATCCACTTCGAATATCTACACAATATGAATTATACATTCCCCTCCCCAAGAAGATTAAACTTGCAAACGCATCTATTTTGCATACATATTCATACAATCATACTACACATATACTGAACATAAAACTTGTTATATTTGTCCACATAAATCCATACAACTTCACAGTATATATATATATTATATATATATATGTATACATATATATAATATATACATATTTACATATATATATATATATATACATACATATATGTGTATATATATATATATATACACACTGACACAAACACACACCTTCTAACAATTATATGTATCGATATATACACACATACATCCTGTAGCATTTGTGCAATTTACTGGAAGGTATTTTTGGAAACGACCAAGGTCTTGCGAGAAAACCTTGCCGCCAAATAGCCAAGCGTTATGACGACCCCAGACGCATACTAAAGAACCATTCCACAGGTATTTTCTACGAGGGAATTTTTTTCCTAGCCATGTCCGCGGTGAAGTCTTTGTTATTTTTGACGATCTGAGCATGAAGCCAATTACGAAGCGAAGGAGGTACAAATTATGCAGAATTGTGAGACGCTACGCAGTTGGGATGTGCGGGAGCGGTGTAGGAGGAGGAGGAGGTGGAGGGGGCAAAAGAGGAGATGGGTAGCAGTGTGGGTGTTGACAAATTGCTTCGCTTACGAGATGACCTATGTGCACCACAATCTCCCTAACACTGATTTTGTTGTGACGTCTTACCCACAAGACAAAAATAAAACAAATAAAATAAACAACTGAAAAAAGTATTTCCAGGTTGAGGGTACATATGTGTACATAATATATAACACGTGTAGAAGCTATACAAATTACATTCATTCCATCTTTCGTGCCATAATTATATTAAGGCATTTTCTTACTGATGACAGACTACTGTCTGTTGGCGGTAGTTGGAACTACTAGCAGGCGAACAGACTGCTAATATGTTAGCAAGGAGATTCACCAACTTAACAAAATTAACGCCTTTACCCACGGTGTGGTAATCAACGTTTCCTCTATGCGCACGTTTTACAAGTAGCGCACATGAAGGAAAAATGTGCGCCCAAAAGGTTTTCAAATTATATTAAAATTCATTCAATAAAAAACTTCCACCCAAACATCAATTTATGAATTCTATGAAAATATGATAAAATGCCAATTGGTAGCTTGTTTTTTTTCTATCTTCTAAATCTAGCGCTTCCATTGCAAACGAAATAACTTTGCCGCCATGGATGTGCACATACTTTCCAGAAGGCAAAGTTTGCACACAAGTTAATTTCTTCGCACACTCACAGCAAAATAATACAATGAAAATAAATAATGAATAAAAATAAATAAATAGTGGGAACATTGGTGGTAATTAATACTAAAATGCACAGAAAACAGACGAAACCCCACGGGCGTTGCTCCTATCTCGTATACTTTAATTAGGTAAATATACGCATGCTTGATCTATTTCCGTATTATGACAAAAATAATAACATCAAATAAAATAGAAATAAATAAAAATCGAAACATAACCCATTAATAGCAACCCCCATCTTTGTCCTCCACCTACGCATTGGGTTTGTCTCCCAAACTCACTGCAAAGGTCAGATGTCGGAATGAATCTTCACCAGCACCTGCCCTGCTCTACCCGTATCGCCCCATATCTTCCCAACCTACCGAAATTTCCTCCTCTTTTGTGGTTTATCTTACATTTTCTTTACTCAACAGTTGTTATTTTTGGTAGTATGGCCCTGATAATAATAATAATAACAGCAGCAACAACAATAATAACAATTGATAATAATATAAACAGGAAAAAGAAAATTATCACAAAAATGTTCGACCTTTCCCATTTCTTCCATCTTCGTTTCGGTCAATTCCCATTTCGCTTGCATCCACGCACAAATGATCAAATCGTTCGACTTCTTCAGGTTCCAACAGTTCGTCTTATAATCACTGGAGTCATGGATATAAAACTCGCATAGAATTCGAGTCCCTTTTCTTTCGCCGTATCTAGTACGGATCACTGTTTGACTCTTGATTGAAATCACCGTCCGTTACGGACACTCGAAAAACGGGACCGTTATGACGTCACAACGTCGATAAGTATTTCCTCCTTCGGAGACGTCAGCGTCGACAACAATGAGAGAATGGATTTCCCAAGATATGTCGTCAATAAACTGACTTCAGTCAATCTTTGAAGATATAATTTGCCTCACAAGAATATTCATTTTTCAATATATTTTACAATTTCCACGAAATCGTTTGATGGATATCCAAGTGTTGCAAGATCATACAAGCCCTTCCGTTCTGGGTGGTACGATTCCATTGATAATGCCTGCCGTTCGGCTATTTCAATTCAACCAATCCTAATGACACCATTCCTCTGCCAATACTACCGCAGTACCGAAGATCATAATATAAAAACTGAAAAAAGACACAAAAAAACAAGCGCATAACAATTCGAACCAAGAAAAACATGCACACCATAAATTGACAAAAATTAATCTACTTCAATTAACTTAAACTCATTTGCATACGAGGGCGCCTGATATAACTAATAATTCTCTCGGTTGGCGGAGCATCAAAGCCCTTATGAAAACGGACTCGTTAAAATATGCGATTCCACTTAATTTACATAACAGTAAAAAACAAATTTCTTGTTCCATATAAGAGAAAATCTCATTAAGTTTAACTTCCAACGCTCACTCGCACAAAACTTCCTTGTGGTCTATGAAGGATTTAATTTATACATTATTTCACACTTTCAAAACAACATAATTTGTTTTCATAGTCTGGAACTCAACTTCACAAAACTGATCAATCATGCCACCGTGTTCAAGAAGTTTGTTCCCTAGCAAGACGCCAATACATCACGGCATGAGAACGCATGTTCCGATTACATCAAATGCTTCAACTACAAATACGGTTTCCGACATCGTAAGATGCATCTGCAGTCAATCTTACTAAAGGAAAATAATTTTTTACATCTGAGAAATCATAAAACATTAAGAAACAGATATAATTAAAAATAAAATACAACGGAAGGAGAAGGGGCATAGTGCATTCTCATCATAGACCAGAAACGGTCTCCTCGATTTGTGACCAAATCCGCAATGTACAGTGGCGCTGTTTATCTAAAAATGACACGTCCACGTCGGCTGGTATGTTCAACCTCTTCAGTTCGATGTTGCAAGACTGCATCCACTTAAAACTGCTTGACCTCGACGGCATTTCCCCTTCAGACCTGTTTCCTATCTCCATTTGTAGGTCTATTCCTTCACAACTCCCATACATTCTAGAACGAAATGCCTAACAAGTATCAAAGCGTTCTGAAAAAATCTAACATTAAATGTGAAAATTGAGTGTGGAAACACTGCCCACACATGACACCTCTGGCGAATCCCATGCATACACCTGTACACTCCCGTCTGACACAAACCACACCTGCTAATGATATCACTGCTATTTATACCTGCACTGCCATGTGCCACCTCCAACAGTTGTCCAAACACCTGCTCGAAGTCTACACCTGCCTTGAAGTCGACACGCGGCAGTTGTGAATTTGTGAATTGTTACTGTAGGTTTGTGAAGAACTACGTTAATTCCTTGATATGGGATATAGTTGGCTAAAACCCAACAAACTGCAGGTATTAATTTTGCAAGCGAATAATGACAAACTCGTTCTCTCCCTTCACTGTGGAAACTATTCCAATACTGAATGTGATAGTTTGACATAATTTCAGGTAGGTGGAACTAATCAAGCTACATTCAACCTCAATCCAAGAACTGCCTCGAGCCAACAATATAAAATCGATTGTCTTTTCTGAGAACAAAGCGAAAGAAATAGTACTACCGATGTTTTCGATGTTCTTTTTTAGCGCTACTGATCTCTGTCCTAATTTATTGGCATCACGTCTGAGTACTAACTTTTTTTATTTACTTAATATTGCCTTCTTTATTTTATATTATAACTTATTTTGCATTGACATCCTACGACGCAGTCGACAAAATACACCGTAGCATGTTGGAATCTTTTTAACGTCTCTTGCATACCTTCTTTGATTTGAGCATAATGCGGAATGATAAGGCAGAACATCAGCCATGGAAATACTTGATTAAATCCTTTGTATCGTTTCGAAACCTGTAGCCTACAGTCCCCCCGTACCTGACGGTTGGTAAGATATGTTTGAATAGATCCGAAGCATCAAATGCTACTTAGTTCCGCGTCATGACGCAAGATGGCTCTTGTCACCGTCCCGGTCTCCAGAAGATTCGTTTCTCAGACGTTTGGCTCACGTGGTAGGCTCCTACCCTACCCTCTGGCTACTTCAACCTCCCACCCCCTGCCAATATTTGACATTCCATCTTATCAAAAACTGCAGTGAAGATTTTTTCTTATTACCCGAAGGTTTTCATGACTGGTTTCTAGGCCGGCTGTTTGCTTGCTTGCCAAGGATGACAACTTACATTAAAAAAGGCGGAGATGAACTATGCGTTGTCAATAAGTTTTGTGCGTTCGCGCGTGCTTTAATTTCCATCCGAATTGAACTACACAACATTGTCATTCTTTAGATCATTATCTTTTGATTTATGCCAAGGCAGAAATCGCGCCAGTCAAATGGATGCTTTTGAAAGACAACCCTCCCATCTGGTTGGGTGATTGTGGGTGTAACGAAAACTGGACCAGGTAGGTCACCCAGGTCAGGTGAGATGGGAAGTAGCGCGTGGGCTGGGGTTGGAATGTAGGAGTGGCGTGGGCCGTGGGTGAGCATGGGTGAGCCTGGCGGGTGAGGTTGCACGGGGGCCCATGGAAGGGTGGAAGAAAAACTGCTAAGGCGGCACACTAAGCATTTCTCACTCGCATGCATATGTAGAAACGACTTCTGTTATATTCTATAATACTTCCGTGAAATAATTTTAACTGTGTCTGACATTCGTATAGGTTTAATTTTTCTTAGTTCTTCATTCTGTTTCTCACTATATGACGCAAGAGTAATAAGACACTTGGGAAATCGGAAAAAAAAAAATCGTAACCTAAATAATTTCTATTCAAACGAAGTAGCAAAAACGAGTAGCATGCTATCGAGAATGCCTGGTGCGCCGCCACCTTTAGACTTCAAGATACGTTAGTAGCTAGTCAGGACACTGAAATGCAGGCTCATTAGCACCTAGATTACCCTAACAGAAACGCACACACGCACACTATTTTTATCTATTTCTGGCTATTATTATTCCACCCCACGCCTGGATTCGTAGCAAATGGTCCACACATTCTAAGAATTGGAAAACCAGATAGCTCTACCCTTCTGCGTAGTCGCCGCTATTAGAAACGATGATGCATACCAACTCAGCACTACGCCCACGACCCCCTTCCCCTTACCCCACCCCCTCCTCACTCCTACGCTTGCGTCGCCTCTTGTGGTACCTGCACTTGGAAATGGGCTGTGCGCATTGTGTTGATTTGATTCTCTTAAAAGTGATTTAGACTTTCTTCTCTAAAATTGCTAGTTGTGTTTAATATTTAATGTAATTAAATGTTTACTTCTTAATTTCTTAATGCTGCACTCTATCCAATCAAAATTATTTCAAATTTCGTTAAAATACTAGACATCTACGAATTAGAATATAGATACGGTTGGTATGAAATAGTGAAAACATTAAATAGATATTAAATAAAACTATGTCTTCTCTGAATACGACCTCATATTTAAAAAATAATAATTTAATAAATGGATGCCCAAAGTGTACTTATCAACTCCGTTTACTGTGTACGTTGGCATCCCTACCTCAATCTACATCCAGCAGCTTTCGGGATGGGATCTGATATACTGAAGAAAAATAATTTTCCTCCAGCATACTAAATGACATTCTATGTATTTTTGTTGAGAAAACAAATTAATTTGCTATAGTGAAAATAAATTAATTTGTTAAAGTGATTTTACGGTGGAACAAATTCTGGAGATTGGAGAAAAAACAACTCAATGTGATAACCCCTTAAGGTAATTACTAATCATCACCATTCAAACATCATGATTACAATTTATATCACAATTACACCCATCTTCCTTAAATAAAAAGGTAATTATTCACTTATTTTACCCTCACTACGGGTTGTTTGTTTTTCCTCGGAAGATTTCCTCACACTGTGGTAAGGCAAAACATTTTTTTTACCTAAACTGCAATCCTTGTAGAGCCGCTTGCATGCTAATCATGATTGGGCAAGTTCGTAAGAGACGAATATTCGTTGAGAGAACTGAATGCAGTTTCATATCTACGAGGAATTCCTATACGGATTGCTTCGTATGATCGTAATGTACGTGGTAGGCGACAACACACACACACACACACACACGTATATATATATATATATATATATATATATATATATATATATATATATATATATATATATATATATGTATTCAAGAGGACAAACAAACAAACAGTGACTCCTCTTTTTGAAGACAACATATTCACGTTCAAGGGCGGGCCAACCGGATAACACCCAACTATGACATCATCAGCCTTTCCAACCAAAATTAATGACGTCAGGCAAACGATGGCGTCATCGCGCGCGCTACCCGGGAGTGACGCCAACGTGGTGACGTCACATATGACCAGCCGGATAGCGGGGGCGATCCGTGACGTCACAGACACTACTTGGAAGCGCAGGATGAAATATGCAGCGCGCGGGTTTATGTACGTGCGCGCGTTCATGTACGATTATGCTGTATGTGCACATATCCTTGAGTGAGTGAATTATTATCTGTCCACCTTAAGGTACACAGATACACGTGCATTAAACATGCACGCTATATCTATACATACACACATGTACACACACATTACACCGTGCTGTGTGTGGGCTTGTTTTTCATGCACGCGCGTTTCTCAACGTGGTGTTGAAATCTATAGAAGGTTTGCGTGTAAAATAATGACATGACGGGTGCCGATAACATAAGCATAGGCTACGTTTCCAATATGCAAGACAACGATACAAGTGTTAAGTGTCAAGCTTCGAGGAGGATTCTCGAACACGGATAGGCTTGGGAGGTGGAGGGTGGGTGACAAGGACCTACTTGACATGGCCCTTGGGCAGCTTGGAGTGCCACCCACGGCCCTTACTCCCTCGATACAAGTGCCAACTCCAATATATCTTGACGTATAAGGGTATTTTACTTCGTTCGTCCGAGTTTA
The DNA here is from genome assembly GCF_046742065.1 of Oratosquilla oratoria. Taxonomy (NCBI): domain Eukaryota; kingdom Metazoa; phylum Arthropoda; class Malacostraca; order Stomatopoda; family Squillidae; genus Oratosquilla; species Oratosquilla oratoria. The sequence continues at coordinate 23,313,933 of NC_134816.1, read as the reverse complement.
TCACCGGCGCCATATTCGCGCCACACAAATATTGGTCGATTTAATTTTCGCGTGGATTCTTCACGAAATTGTCTCTGGGGGAGGAGGAGGAGGAGGAGGAGGGAGGTGGGTTGCCAATGACTACAACCTTCTTGACTCAATACCAAACGAATGCCTTTCGCCGGTACCACCCACGTCACTCTCAAACTTGGAGTATCACTCTACATCTCGAGTGCCACTTCGAGTAACTACCCACGGCCCTAGTCTCATACAACTCGAACTTGCAAACGCCCCCTCCCCCTCCCCCTCCTACCGGTGACTCATCTAATCACTTCGTCAGCTGTCTGGGCATGTAGGGTATTCGCAAAACAAACGTGGGCATAGGGACTTGTAAAGTTCGTTTCACACGTATCGACTTTTCGCCGTGCGCCGTCCACGACACGACGTCGCACTCTTCAAATAACCATGAGCGTCGATGGACGCTTTCACACGTCACGACAACGTGTAAAAACGTCTATAGACACCCATGGTTGAGAGTTCGATGTCGTGGACATCGCACGGCGAAAAGTCGATACGTGTGAAACGAACCCAAGAAACGAAACCGACGATGCGGTAGTTCTCCTTGATCTGAATAAAGCCGCCTGGTGTCAAGAGATAACACTCAAATTGTATGGAGTTACGAACGAACACACGAACGAACACGCGGAGTTCCAAGCAAATCCCTACTGAGCATGCGCGCGCGCGCACACACATTCACAAGTTCACAATACACACTTCAACCTCACCCAAGTCCCACTCATAACGACACGAAGCTGGATGTTCTCCTCAGGGGTTCTCGCCTACGAGGGGAAGGGCTAAGGTCTAAGACTCCCCGGTGGGTTCAATGTGGTTTACCAAGGGTGAGGGAGGTTTAGGAAAGAGAACAACAAAGTCCTCGGGAGTCACGAAGTCACAAAGGGAATAAGATAACACTGAAAGCTCGACGAAAAGAAAACGGAAGGTAGGTAAAGGAAAATGAAATTAAAGTAAAGGGGACAGAGAGGGGGAGGAGGAGGAGGGGGACTAACATAAAGGGTAACTTGGCTTCCGGTCGCAGCAGAGGGGACGAGGGAAGAGTTAATGAATCGTTACATATACAACCAGTCTCTCTCTCTCTCTCTCTCTCATGAAGGGGTCTCCAAGATTCTAGGATGAGAAGAAGTAAAGTACAGTATAGTGTACAATAAAGGAGAGTGAGAGATAGATAGGGGGGGAGAGAGAGATAGAAAGACTAATGAAGAAAAAGAATGGGAATGAAAGATGGGAGAGATAGAGAGAGATAGAGAGAGGGAGAGAGAGAGAGAGACTAAAGAAGAAGAATGGGGATGAGGATTGGAAGACAATGTCGTTAGGGAGAGAAATTATGTTATCGAGGATGTGGTTGGTAATGGGACTTAAGAAAGAAATTGTTATGGAAGGTAATAAGGTAATGATTGAATCAAGGAAGAAAAAGGGGAAGGAAGGCAGGTAGAGAGGATGAGGGAGGAAGATAGAAAGGAGGACGGAACGGAGGATGATGATGATGATAAGCAAAAGGAGAGATGGAGGAAGAGAGGGAGGGAGGGAGGGAAGAAAGGAAGATAGAGGACAGAAGGAAGGGAGGGAGGGAGGGAAGAAAGGAAGATATAGGACGGAAGGAAGGGAGGGAGGAATATAGAGGAAGGGAGGAAGGAAGGAAGGAAGGAAGGAGGGAGGGAAGGAAAGAGGACAGAAAAGAAGGACGAAAGGAAGGAAGAAAAAGGTTGAGAAGAGGACCAGATGAAAGATGAGGTGTGGGGGGGGGGTAGGGCAAGGGGCAGGCGTGGCCCATTACCCACTCCCCCCCCCCCCGCGAGGATGTACGAGAAACCACATGGGTCGAAAGGTGGAGGTTTCAACAACCTTGTGGGGGCCCCGGTTACGACCGGAGCCAATCGTTGCCGGAGGTCAGCGAGCACCTCCCCCTCCACCCCCAACTCCTCCTGCGACTTCCGGTGCCATGGCGAAAGATGTAAGAGGGGCTTTGTATGGTATACAAGGAAACTGTAGGGGATGAGTTGAGACTCTCTATCTCTCTCACACACGGAAGAATGTTCTGAAAGGGAAGACGATGATCCTCTGCTGCCGATGCACATCTGCTAAAGAATAAACGCGCGCACACACACACACACACACGCATGATTGATGTCAACATGCACGGACACATACACAAGACGTTCTCGCCATTTCCATTTCACTACCCGGTTACGCGTCCCCTTGGAGGCTGAGAACGACCGTGTGGCCACGAATAGAGCCCTTGGGGACGCCCCTGGGAAGAGGTCACGACGCCCTGGGGCGGTGACCATGGCACTATCACGTTTCCTCCCACATCTATTCTTTTTTTTTTTTTTTTTTTTTTTTTTTTGCGGCGGGAGCAGCCTTCGAACTGTTCGAATGAAAGGTTCGTTTGCTAGTTACCTATTTACCTTGACCGACCTCACTTGGTTAGGCTTGACCTATTCGCCCAATTTGTCGCCACAGTGTTTCTTCTGACTTCCGCCATAACAAACTTTCACTGTGTCTAACTGCCGCCAGGCGATTTTATTAGACTTTGGGAGACTCCTGTCCGACGCGTAGGAGATACTGGGTATACTGGTATTGGTACTGTTCTACGAAGAATGCCAACCGAAGAACATTTAAGACTTCGAGTCGGCCGCTATGCCCACCAAACCACCAGAACCCTGTTCTCAATTCTCACGCCTTCCTTGATTAAGCTTTTCCTCGCTAGGGGATTTGATTTAGATAGGTGTGTGTGTGTGTGTGTGTATTTACCTAGTTGTATTATACGGGAAGGGAGCTATGTCTCGTGGTGACCCGTCTTTGTATCTTTCAGCATCAAGTTTATTCTTTGTGTGTGTGTGCGCGCGCGTGAGGGGGGGGAGGTCTTACACCCTCAAACAGTCCTTGAATCGCCCACCAATTGGTCGGCTGCTGTCCTTTCCCTGGTGGCCGTTGAGGACACTAAAGAACATCGATTGCAGGCACTTTCCTTGCACCATACCAGCCTACACCACACTGCACTACGCTAAGCTCCGTTATGCTACTCATATCTATGCCTCGTACAGCCACGCAGCATCACGCCAATGTATGCCAAGTGCCGTCACGTGACGGGTGACGTAACGTTACGCGAGGCAATGTAACACTCCGTTACGTCGGGTGAGATTAACACGTCACCCATCACAGTGGCCCCAAACTTGTGGCCGAGAGTTTGTGTACAATCAAACCCATCCCCCAGTGAGGAGGTGGGGGGGGGGAGGATTCATCATCTTCGAAGTTATTTGTTGATGGAGGGCGAGATGTGGGTGGAGAGTGAATGTGGAGCGGCTTGGGTGTTGAAGAAGGGACAGTGGACTTAAGGGAAGAATGTCATGCCACCTCACTGTTGGCATACCACCCGGACGTGACAAAACCCAAGTTCGAACACTAAAACCAACACGGCCCCACCCCGTCCTGACAACACTGTTGTTTTCCCAGACAATGCAACACTGCTTGCGTGTCGTCCCGTATACAGGACTGCATCGTGGCGACGGTGCCGTGGAAGAGAGCCGTCACGTGAGAAATGTATATATCAATTCTGTCAACACCAATGCCAACTTCGTTGACTCTGGATGGGCACGCCTTAATAACAACGAGTGAATCCAAGGGATGATGAAGGGGAGAGGTGCACGCTACGGTGGGAGTGAAGAGAGGAGTGAAGAGAGGAGAGAGAGAGAGAGAGAGAGAAGAGGAAGTGGGAGGGAGACGGACGAAAGGATAACGTTAGGAAAGAGTAAATGGGCACAGGAAGAGGAGGAGGGGGAGAGGGAGCAGTTGGGAAGAGTAAGAAAACGGAAGAAGGGAAAACGAAGAGAAAATGAGGCAAAAAGGAAAGGGAGAAGGAAGGGAGAGCTCAATGAATAGTACAGGGGGAGAAGGAAAAGAGAAGGGGAACGAAATGAACGTAGTATAAGGATGTCATGATGGATCAAAGGAAAGGGATGTGGAAGAGAAGAAGAGGAAGGCATAATGGCAGAACAAGTTCTTAAGTGGAATGACGCATGTACGCGCGTGCTCGCGCGCGCGATTGTATGTTTATGTATGCGTGCTTGCGTTAGTGTGCGGTTTGTGCGTGCTTGTGTGTTTGTGTGTTTACTTAGTTGAGTGTTTCATGAATGAGTCAATCTCTACATCCCGTTTTCTTTTTTTATATCTTCAAACCATATCTAGGATTCTAGCACACTTATTCAGAGTGTAGATGTGCTAAGTGTCTTGTCTTTGCACGTGATGGAGTGTGTGTGCGTGTGTGTGTGTGTACGCGCGTGCGTGCGTGAGAAGGGGAAGACAGAACTGAAGTTGAGCAGGAAGTGTAATTGGCGAGATTAAAATGTAGGGTTGGAAGGATGAAAAGAGCATTGCAAATTGAAGAAAAAAAAAGATAAAAAAGAGAAATGTGATTAAAGTCTGAGTGGAACAAGTTATTTCAATAGACAAGAGGAATGAGGGAATGGGAATCTAGGTGAGCAAAACGTCATTGTTCATGTTCAGGTAATCTTTATATGACATACTTTTACACAATTATACTTCTTTTCTAATCACAAAAATTAAATTTGGAATTTCTGAAATTAAATCCCCGGTCATTCTAGATTTTCTCAAGAACTGTTTGTATGTTCAAAGTGCATTTTATTTGTAGGAAGTATGTACTGCACAATTCATATTTTCGTTCATGTACAAATCACCCCAACAATTCTGGGGCGGAGTTTTCGTATCCTCCTCTCAATATCCTCATGAATTTATATATATATATATATATATATATATATATATATATATATATATATATATATATATATATATATATATATATATTACTATGCATGTATATAACGTGGGTGTACATTGACAATGGGAGCGACAGCAAAGTATGGTACAATATGAGAAGAATAGGTCGAGAGGAGGTAGTCGGTTCAGGTCCGGCTGCTTCACCACCCCCTACCCACACCCACCCAGCACTGCCCCCCCCCCCCTCCACAACCACCACCACCAAGTAGAGCGGCAAGGTCTATGTGTTGCAGTGCGTGCCGACTTTAGCGCAAGAAAAAAATGCCTACAGATGCATGCTAAACACCACTTATGTTTTTATCGTGTTCTTCCCACGAACTGTGAAGAGCAGAAACTACCCACTACCCCACTCTCCGTCTCTTCACCCCCCCCCCCACACACCGTTCGCATTTCGTGTCACTATAGCCCAACTCATTCAGGTGACAGTTCCCTCCTTCCCCTGCCAACACGTTCTACAATCACAATGCCAAAAACTATTACACAACCACTGGTTTAGTCAACTCCTCACTTCAATCTGCACCAGTCCGTGAAACAATGTTCCACTTTTTCGCTACCCAAGTTGGGTGGGTTTCTTCAACTGAATAAAATTGCCTGAGTCACCCAAAACAACTGTTTTAATTCATTCCGAACAGTGGCACGATTAAAACTTAACGTAAACATTGCGGCATCTTTTAAAGTCGGCCATGATACTTATCTTTATTCTATTTTTTTCTTGGGGAGCAAGACATGTCACTTAACTATGTTGAGACCAACTTGGTGGATATCCATTACAGTTTAACCAAACGAACGGGATACTTGAGTGACGTTTTTAGTGAAATGTACACGTCAACAAGAACGAAAAAGTGTGTATCCAACGTGATTTTAAAAATAAACAGATACTGCTGCTGCAGTAGGGGGAAAGGGAGGGGAAGGAACATACAGTTCGACCAACGGGCAGATTTAGGCAGTTGTGTCCCCAAAGTAACTTTATCGAGTTTCGTAAGACAAATCTCTATGCCAAGACAGCCTTGCCTATCGCGGCGTCCTCTCGACAATATCAGACAGCCAATCACAAGCAAGACAACCCGTGGGACCGCGCCAAGAACCAATCAGCGTTCATTGCCAACACCTTGGTATACTCTCTCTTCGCGCGCATTTGGTCGCGTAGGCGAATGGCGACCGACGGTCATAAAGCTAAAATCGTGACGACAAATATTCTCATTTGCAAGTCAGGAAGTGGCTCCGTTTGTTTGTCAGAGTTCAAGCCACGATGTCGAGTTTTTGTGCATGCATGCAAGCAAGCACACACGCATGTGTGTTATCTAATTGCAATGCATGGTGAGTATCCATGGGGTACTTTTATATCTTTATTTACTTGTTCTCTGCCTTATATTGTTGGTCTGGATTATATATTCATATTCCACTGACCGACTGATTTCTGTGGAAAGCTCTGCTTCCTAACATCTTTTAGTGCGCGTGTGTGCGCGTGCGCGCGGCATGGGGGATAAAGGATAATAATTAGGCAGTTCGTGAGAAATTAATTGCCTGTGCATACATGACTGTATTGCGGGGGTTGGGTGTGAGTCTGAAGAAGAGGAAACACTGGAAGGCGTGGAGTGATGGACTGCAGCGAGGACTGAAGAGGATACGATTTGATTTCACAAAACGAGCGAAAATTCTGAACAAGTATATATTTAACAAAGTACCAAATTGAAGCATGAGAAGGGGAGGGTGATCATGTCTGATTACCATTAATTACGAGTGCGTGACGTGTGGTAATTAATACCCGAGGCGTGGTTGCGTTTTAGACCGAGTAAGAAATGGAACGGGTAATGGAAGCAAGTGCGTGTATGCGCGTGCGCACGCGCCTGCGATGCGCAGTTCTATGGTAAGTAGCAACAACAGGAGTAGTAGACCTTCCTTCATCTGTAACTCAACAAGTTCTGGGCGCACGTGTTGGGCTTACGGATGCGCGTCTTTGTAACAGAATCCCATAAGGGCGGTTTCTGCATGCGGGGATATGTAACCGAAAACGACTAACGTCTCCGTTCTCTGTGATCCTGGAAAGATGTTCTACCGATTACCATATTTCACCACAAGATGAATTTATTATTCACGGAAATAAATATATATTGCACCAAGAAGGTAACTCTACAACATATTAGCCACTTATACTTATTAGTTAGTTTGTTTATTCGCATAATTGTTTTGCTAATTCAGCTCTGCGTCGACTTGCTCTGAGTCTATGGACGGGTTACGGCCACGCGCCGGTGACCTACCGGTGAGAGTTACAAGGTCTAGTGCGGAGTCTACCACCATGCTTTTTATGCTGAAAATTAATCTCCTTACAAAGATGAACCGAACTCCCACCCCTCCTTATGGCACCGCCGCGATATTGTCTCCAAGGATATAAGCGCTAGTTATCGTATATGAAATACAGTCTCTCACCGACACATATCACCTTGTTAGTACTGATACCGACTTGACCTGCTAACTCAGTCGTCCCGAGTGCGGCCTCCACCCAGGGATGACAAGCATTACAATATTAGTTGGCAACCAATCCCTTGACAAAGTTAGGGTGTATGTGCGGACACAGGACTGCCATGTGACCTTTGGAGTTTTCATGCAGAGGGCAAGAACTGTCGATCACGAGTCCAGCACTTTATCCAAGACCACGTACACATGCAAAATTATCTAGTTTATTTTGTCTGAGGGACGAAACTTCCCAAAGTAAATAATTCTTAGACAAATAGAAAATAAACAAAAGTAAATATAAATGTGCATGTATGATGGAACGCGTTCTCTATGTCGATGGTAGAGTTTGAAAACGAGTGTTTTGTCTTGAAGCGTCTGTCAGAGCCTAAAGACCAGTTGCAATCCTAAATTGACGAGGACGATGACTGATATATATGTGCTCGTTACGGTGATGTATTGGCGTCCCTACTAGATCAGATAACGAGTGCATCTGGGTTCGAGAGAATTATGGCGGTTGCGCGGTGTATCCCAACGTGTCCCGACTGAGAAGCTTGACACACGCTCGCCTTGTCGCTTACCATCTTAAAATACTGTCAAACTATATAGATTCTGTTGTACCTGACGTCTGACGAATCTGGCCAGATCGTTGCGACCTTGAAGTACATTCTAAAATCGAGGTTCACTTCTCAACACAATTTTTACGTTTGATATAAATTGAATACATGTTTTGGCCATGCGCGCGCGCGCGCGTTCAGGGCTCGTGTACATTATGTTCCGAAGGTCCAGGTATGGTATACCTACAGAGAATGAGGGACATTCCAAGAATACAACTACACTTCAAACGTGTATGCACCTTCAGAATAAAAAAGCTTACATGGACCATACAGTCTTCTAAGAAAATTTCTTGCAATTTGTGTCGAAAAAAAAAGTGCCACATCGGTATGCATGTTTTGTGTCACTGTTGGACTACTGCGTTAACAGAATTGGCAAATGCGAATGCCACTCATGCTCACCAACTCTTTTGAACCAACATGGCCCGTATTGTTTATGCCGACATCTGTTCGTTGGTAATATATTACGGAGCATGCGTCGTTCGTATACCCTGTGACGGGCTCTGGTGAATAGACACACTGTTTAGAATGAGGCGAGCGTTTTTTGTCATTGGCTACCTTCCAATATTTCTGTTAATTTACAATACTGTGATGATGATGTGGTGGTAGTGATAATGACGGATTGTGTGTCTCAGCTCGCATTCCTGAAGGTTCACGGCCCACAGGGGAGGGAGGGAGGGAGGGAGAGAGGGAGGGTTGGGTGTGGTGGGTGAGTTACACGTCCGAATAGGTCGATCGTGAGTGAGACCAGTGGGCGGAGCTTGGAGGGCAGAGACGGTTAAGAAAAAAGGGTGGATCTGAACATGACCAAGCGGGCTAAATATTATCTACTCATATAATTCATCCCTCTCTTAATTTGCTTATATCTAAAAAAGATAAAATCCTCAGAACCCTCATTCCACCTTTCACGAGACTGAATTGTTAAAAAAATTAACACTTCTGCACTGTCATCTGTAAGGAAATAAATACCTCTTGACTATCAACAAAATTAAACGTGTAATCTATCTGTACGTGGTATACACACTATTTATAAAGTGAAAAATATTACACGATTGATAAAAAATGTCAACACCTGATTAACGTTATCAAGAGACTGATAGAGCATAACATCGTGTTGAAAGGGATGACCTTTGGGCAAAGATGTGAACTAACAGCATTGGCAGGCTTGCAAGTGATCAAGCTGTGCTTCAGGAGGTGTGAGGGAGACGTGAGGTGGCCGGACGAGTGGTCTGTGTGGGCGGCATGACGTACAGATACAAATCGGACTGATGTGGACAGCAAAGCATAAGAGGCAGTGCTGAACAGGGCTGGCAGGATCACATGATTTGTGACAAGAAGACACGACGGATGGACAAAAGAGCAAGTGGGGAAAAGGGGGGGGGAGTGGTCTTGGGAACTGTTGTCCTTATGAAGAATCAACAAGGGACTCGAAATGGCAACTTGCTCCTTTCATGACTAGTTTCGAACATTTACATGAGGATCCCTTTGGTGAGCATGTACGTAAAATTAACGCCCACGGTTCTAGATACGGATCTGCTCACTTCGTCGCAAGTCCGAATGCATTCTGCACTTCAAGTCCGCCATTCTATCACTTGCTCTCGTTGTCGTTTGAGCTCAAAGAGCGAAAGTGGTAGGTCCGGCACAGCTAAGCGTCTATTGACGTAAGCTCCTCGACCTGCCTGCCCCGCGTGTCAACTTGGAGGTTTCTCTTCTAGGTGGCCCCAGAAAAATCTCTTCGGTTGTGAGGAACATCTAAGAGCTGTAGAGTTAGATACAGCCACGAAGTTCAAGACTTCGAAAGGACTTGTTCTAGCTACAGGACGATTTTATTCAGCTCTCTCAAGGCCCACTTAAGAGGATATATTAGGCAATACAATTTGAGACTTTCCTTTTCTGTCAATGAACGACCAGACAAATGCGATATTGAGACATATTTCAAAACTTGCCGAGAAAAGAAAAGACAGGTGAAATTTCCACGAATGCAAAGGGTCAAGACATTCAAATCGAGGTCAACATGACGTAGACGTTGGCGCGCATGCGTGCACACACGCACACTATTGATATCCATATCTACCCGCGGGACTTCTCCATTCTTGAATCCAAATCCCCCGGTGGGACGCGAGAAAGGGCAACACTTCGTTATACGATACTGGGATTTACGATGATCTTTAGCGCCACTATATCCTGGGTCACCTCGTAGGTGTCTCGGGTTGTAACTACGGTTTCAACTTCTCTACTCAAGCTCAATTCAAAGGCAAAACGAGTAAGATTTCGAATTTCGGGTCAGGTCATATACATACATACATACATACATACATATATATACATACATACATACATACATACATATACATACACACACACACACACATTTGCGGGAGTAACCGCCAGGAAAGATAAACTAACGAAGTAGAACGTTTCGTATATTTACATCTTCAGTGGTGTAATTTCTTCTTTGTACTAGCACTAAAATACGAAAGTTGCTCTGCTTCGTTAGTTTATCTTTACTGTTAGTCCTGTATTTGTTAACACATTTCTAGTTTTATTGCACACACACACACACACACACGTGTATATATACATATATATATATATATATATATATATATATATATATATATATATATAAATAACGTAAAACGCGCAAGAACACATACCCACCCTTTTCTTTTGCGACGTTACACCATAAACACCTCTGCGAAGGGGGCAGTTGCCATATGATTATCTCCAATTATGTTGCCAATATAAATTTACCGCGCTACAGTATCCACATCTATCGCGATTATTCCCACCCCGGTGCCCCAAGGGAACCACGTGGAAGGGTTCCAACGCATACACAAGGTCATACCGGTTCTTTGTCCACGTGGATACTGCAGTAGAATATTAAACAAGAATACATTGGAAACTCTTGGGCCGCAACGGTCGTGGGTGGGCAGGCTCTCCCGCGCCTGGCTAACTATGCTCCATGCCACGGGCACGGTGAACTACACGTTCCCTTTCTCTCTCTCTCTGCACATTCCACCACCACACATCGTATCACTCTGGCGCTGTCTTCTTCTCAACGCACATCAATCTTGGATTGTTGTGTAAAAATTTTGACCCCGGGCAACTGGCGAGGGGCCCGAACTGGACAACAATATCGAGACGCTACGGGTCTGCAGGGTTGCTCTTTTTGAAGCGGTGATGTGTACTCAGTTCCTGTACTCTCTTCATGACATGTATTCATGTGTATGTGTGTGTATTAAATAATATATATTCACATAATATATCAACTTCTATTTGGCTTTCCTTGTATATCCATGACTACTAACCTTAGATAATTAATCCACGTATCACCCTATACACATCTTATACCCAACGAAAAATTCAGTTAATATATTCCTTTCACTTCCCTGAATTTATAATCATGTTGAGACAGAAATCGAATAGCAGCGACCTAGGGCGATAAAACTCGAGCACGACGACGAAGACAGAGGGCCTCTTGTTTCTTCGCCTCGTGATTCACGATCTGAAGTCGAGACTTCTAATTCTGTGAAATATTTCGTTTTCCAAGCATCGCCGTCGCTTCGACCAACAGCACCAGTGAACCTTTGTTTTGTGTGTATATGGGCTGGGGTATAGATTCCTCCCATGGCAATGATATTCCTGTGGAATTGTATCCTGAGATATTCTGAATGTATTACGAGAGAGAGAGAGACTGTCAGTCCCTCTAGTGCCTGGCCCGAACCACTATTCCACAGGGAACTCCCTCGCACTCCCAGCCCTTCGCGCGTATTGATCCCCCTCCTTCCTGTGTCTCTCCTCTTTGGGGGATCCTACTGCACTGTGACAGGGACCAGCTATCAACAAACGATTACCTTCCGGGCGCTGGGCAAATTGCTTGGTCCGTTTGTGATTCCGCTGCAAACCGATGCCAATTGCGCTGTATTCGTTACAATGGCCTTAATGGCTCCTTCTCACCCTCGGTGTTTCACACGCAGGGACTGAGCCTCGCAGTGGCATTGTAAGCTTTTGCTAAGGTCGAAGGAGTCTAGGTTACGTAATAGTCGGTCATAGGAGTTGAGGGTCGAACCCGTGTACATGCATGTCGTGACGATGAGTGAAGCTCAATGCGCCATGATGAAAGAAAAGAAAAGAAAAAAAAAAAAAAAAAAAAAAGGGGGGGGGGTTGGTATTTACTTTTACGATCAGTTTACCTTTCCAGTTCGTGGGTTTTCAAAAGCTCCTGATGGAGTAATTCCATCCTAATACCGTAGGACCCTTACTCGTAAAATTCCTCTCTCAACACACACACCCCTCCTATCCTAAACCTGCCTACTACCAATTCCATCCTAACTACTACTACTACTACTACTCTTTCAGTAGTGGTAGGTTTGTGCTTTCAGTGCTCAGTAAGCGTCCTGATATCTGCGAGCTCTCGACTACTTAATGAAGAAATGTCCATTTTTGGAAGGTACAGACTCACTCTTGTATATTCTTCCCCAAGTCCCTCCTCTGGTACAAGGTTATCCAGAACGCATGTTGTCATGTGCAGAAAACCAGTTCCAGGAATGGCACTTATAGTAGCCATTGACAACAGGAAGACACCTCCCAACACTTCTGCTGTGGTCACCAAACTCTAGGACAGACATACCACGGGATGAGAAACGCAAGGGATGACAAATGCCCACCCTGCTAGGTTACCTCACACACAACCACAGCATAACCGGAGTGGAGGAGGCCTTTAGTTAGAACCTCCGTGACTTCCAAGTATCGTAATCGACGAGACTAGTGAGCTATCATCAACAATGACTTTCAACAGCACGCATCGCTGCGACGACAATGCAAGGATACTTAGAATAACAATAACAATAACCGCAAACATCCACTCTATCCACGATCTCGGCAGTATCATCCTTACTTCTTCAGGAATCAAGAATATGCATACCAAGTAGCTGGCTCTCCTTGAAGACGACGACTCCGTTCTTCAAACAACCTTTCCCCCCACTGCGACACGACGTATCCCCACCCTCTTCGCAGAATCCAATGCTCTTCATGCGGTATGAACGGCTATGCATACAACGGTTCAATGGGATCCTTGCATGGAACTGCGCAAACAGTGGGAGGAGCGAGTGGAGGGCATTTTTTTAAATCTGTTCCCTTAGAGGACGACCTATTGGTTCTCCTGAAGCAGGAAATCACCGAAGTTCACCCACCTCAAAATGTACACCCTCAAGAAATCGGAATCGTAGTGTTCGCTACAACACTATTTATGTGTAATGTACGGCAGTTTTCTCTTAAGAATACACCAATGACAAGTGTCTTCGAAGCTCTAAGAATGATTACGGTACGAGCAAATCTATGGTCACTCTCAAAGGCGACCACTGCAGTATCTTAAAGTGTAGGCAACTGTACATAGCAGTGTTAAAGCGGTGTGATGAGACATCCACTTAAATCCCAAATCTACCCTTAAATTAACAGGCAAATAACTAAATAAATAATGACAATGTCTGGGACATGGGCAAACAAGTAGAGGTCAAGAGTAGGATACGGGGGGGGGGGCAAGGTACCGAGGCGTGGCAACATGGGAAATAACCCTGAGTACAGCTGAGTGCAAGAAGGGCGCCAGCCAGACTGCAGACGCCCAGTAACCTATGCTAACTCGAACGCAGACGATACAACCGAAAAAAGAAGTTCCAGCGTGCCGCTGCCGGCTGGGATGATACGAATGACCTGGGCGTAACACAAGTCGACGCAGGTCAGGTGTTCATATATACATGGTAATGTAAGGTCAGGCCCGCCCATGCGTGAATATCTGGCTCCACCCTTGCTTTTGCCCATACACGGGAAAAAAGAGGTGATGGATGTGGAAGCATGTCTAGTCTTCAAATTTCCTTCACCATCTTAAGAGGGCATTTATGAATACTTAAGGAGGATTGGTTGTGTGTAATTCACCAGAGCTCCTATTCGTAAGGACAGCAGAGTATAGCTGTATCAACACATGAACACGCGGATAGTTTCCAGATCCACCATAACGTTGTATCACAACAATTAAACTTGTATGCATGTCAAAAACTTAATGCAAACATGGTAAATATAATTATACTTTTTCAACAACTGGAATCTTGATTATGAAGTCCATCATGATCAAAGACCACATTAAAGATCAAATTCATTTAAAAAAAATTCAAACTCGAGCGCGTGGAAATGTGTTTCTCACGCCCGGCAACGAAAGAGATATGGTTTAATCGGACTAATGCTGGTTGCTTTACCAGTATTATCAACGGACCTGTAGGCCTAAACACCATTAAAAACAACAACAACAACATTTTATCCGCTGCGGATGCAGGGCAACTATACCGAGACAAAAATGGGCCTTAATTTCGGCCATTGTATTTTCACCTGTGCACTAGCAAGCCTGCCAACCCGCCCCGCTCTGCCCCGGTACCCGCCACCCACCCTCCTCTCCACTCCTCCCAAGCCTCGACGACGTCCAGGCACACGCCAGGCCGAGCACGCAAACGAATTACATCAATTTCACGTCGAGAGAGCAATATACGTAAATCCCGGAAGTTACTTGTTAGGGCTGGACTGGGCCAAGTAGATCAAACACGCTCCACGGCCCTCTGCCAATAAGAAGTTCTTAACTTCTTCCATACCGATGGGTACTGATTCTAAGTGCCGACGGACTATTTTATTATTTTATCTTATCTATTTATATTATTTAATTTCATCTATTTTAACTCCGTAGAACTTCTCCGTTAAGAAAGAACTTAGAAAGTCCCTTGGTCTGGCTACCTCCTGGATTATACAAGCTCCTATGACTATCCATCATGTAAACAACTTTGATCACTATCACACTGTTCTATAAACATCAACCAATTAGGCAACATAAAGACACCTAAACATAATCCACTTGATTTGTAATCTGTTTACAAGTGATGACTACATTATATTTGGAATTAATCGAATTACTGCTTACCCACCACCATCCTCAACCTCCTCTATCCTCCATACAAAAAACAATGACCAAGCTCCCTCCGGCTAGACTCATAACACCCCTCCCCACACCACCTCACCCCACTCCCTCTCTAACCGCCACTCATAACGGACACACCCATACACACAAACCCTCTTGCACACTCGCACGCACATCTTGCACAAGATTTTATCCTATCGAAAACTAGTTCCAGGGAAGCGTTTAAGGAAATGAAAGGTTTCGAGTTGCTGGCGTCCCTCTACTCGACTTCAACCCTCAACTTCATCAATTCACCTGAGACCGAATTTGCATACTTATCTCCCAAGAACGTCGCGATGCATCCTGGGGGCCATGACAGCTGTCGCATTTCGAGTGAACGATCACGTATTTACACGTACCACTGTGGACATCACATAGCCGCCACGTATATATCAAAATAAGGCAAACATGTTTTTCGACGAAGTTGCACCAGTGTGGTTTTATTTGCAATCATTCTTATTTCAACAGAATTTAAATAAAAATTTATAAACATACGAAAAATATTGTATACAAATGATATATCAAAAGTCAACTTCGAGTGTCGGCAATGCACAAGGGTCTGTCGACAGGTTCTGTTAATACCTGCATCGAAAACATTCTCAAGAAAAACGCACTTGGCATTCGACCGTCATTTGTTGCCTTTAAGGCATGCACATGGAAAAACTGGATTTGATACAAGGTCAAATCTATTCCTTAAGAAAAAATAAATTACAAGAACAAGTAAAAAAATAAATAAATAATAGAACACAAACGACGACAAAATGGCGACGGAGACTAGAATGAGACAAGGAAAACAAGACGAGAAAAATGTCTTATGAGATTGATGAGTACGAATAGATTGCAAGGTGTGTATGTGTAAGAGAGAGAGAAAAAGAGAAGGGGATGGGAGGGGGAGGAGGTCAATGCGGGCGAGGTGCACAAGCATATAGCGCGCTTTGAGCTTGAAGCCATTTTGATGGGGATGCAAGGGGAACTGGGGGGAAGACGTTGATTGACGTAGCGCCGATTTGGCCAGGCAGTTGCAAAAAAGTCATGCACCAATGAAGGGGTACAAGGTTGGCGTAGCGTAAGATGAAATGAATTACAAGATATCAAAGCTACATCAGATAATGCTGGCACGTAGAAGTGGTGAAAGAAAAGAAAACGGGAGAAAGAACTTAAAAGGAACTGTAGAGGAGGAAGAGGGATAATGAAAAAAAAACATGAAAAAGGTGTCCGAAATATAATAATATAATATTAGTATCGATAATATAATATCAACATCTACAGTAACGATAACTGCTTCAGCAACAATAAGAAAAGCGAGGATGGGGGAGACTGGATGAAGGGAGCGGAGGGAGGGAGGGAGGAGGAGGAGGTGGGTAGCAGGAGCCCAACCGCCAGCCCTGGCGAGGTGTGGTGGGCGGTCCTGAAGGTTAGAGGAGGAGGGGATGGAGAGGGCAAAGGATTGCCGCGGGAGCTGCAAGCTACGGGCAGTGGAGTGGAGCAGGGAAGAACGAGAATGAAGGAACAGGCAGTGGAGCAATTAGGAGTTGATGTAAACAGGCAGTGGGAACCACAGGGAGTGGGAAAAACATATAACTGGGGTTACAGGGAGGAGAATGAGAGGAAGTGGGGTCAGAGAATGCGTGCAAGAAGGCACTATGGCCACAGACAAGAGAAGAGTTGATAGCAAAAAAACTGAAGAGAAATAATGATTGGTGGGAAGAGGTCTAGGCCAAAGAGAGAAAACGCTGAACCATGGAGACATGGAAGGACAAATCACACACACATACGAGAGAAAATGAGGAGGGGGGGGCACGGAGGGGGAAGGAAGCAAGAACAAAATATGATCAATTAAACAAAAACAAAAATCACAAATGGAATGTTGGGGAGGGGTGGAGAAACCGGGCAGGTAATAGGGAATCCTAGGCAAGAAGAACAATCAAGAAAAGGGAGGACTGATTCGGTGTGTGTGTGTGTGTGTGTACAAACAGTTGAAAGGATAAGAACAATTATCTACCGAGACACAAAACCAATAAGACTCACAAAAACGAAATTCCTTCATCCAATAGTTGATCACAAAGAAAGTCAATTTGTCTATCGCGTGTCACACGGAAAATATAAACTCCAACTGATCCCATCACTTTAATAGTTGGCATTTTCAATCTCGGCCTACACAAACATCTAACCACCTTTCCTGTCTTCCTTGCTCGATCTGCCTTGCTACAGACCAATTGGTCTTCTGTTGCACAACTATAATTATACAATGGGTAGGCAGGGCGCTCTGATGGAGAAGTAATTGAATATCGTAAGCTGAATTACATCCATTGACGCTGAAAAGGAACACGGGGGGGGGGGGCTGACGGGCAGGAATATAGTTTGAAAGAGAGAAGGCAGGAGAGTAGGATGGAAGTTTGAATTGGAAGAAGGTTGGTATGTATAAAGGGAAGAAGGGAGAGAAAAAAATAGGAATGGAAGGAAGGATGGAAGTTTGAACTGGAAAAGAAAGTTGGAATGTGTAAGGGGAAGAAGGGAGGGTAAAAAGGATAGAGGGAAGGATTGGAAGAAGGTTGGAATGTACAGAAGGGAGGGCGAATACATGAGGGAAGGAGGTATTGGACGGGAGAGAACTGGAGTTAATGCAGGTAGATGGGGAAGAGTGAAGGGAGAGAGTGAGTGTGTGTGTGTGTGTGTGTGTGTGTGTGTGTGTGTGTGTGAGAGAGAGAGAGAGAGAGAGAGAGAGAGAGAAGGAAGGAGGACGAAGGACGACGGAACTAATTGATTAATTTTCTAATATCTGACGTCACGTCGTCTTCATTATCCAGCCTGCGCAGGAAACAATAGACTCGTGTGCCCAATAGGAATAATAGTCAAGGAAGAAAGAAGGTGAATAAGAGGGTGAGTGTGTGTGAGAGGCAGTGAAGAGGGAGGAATTGGGGAGTGGGAGAAGAGGGAGTCGGGACTGGAGGAGTGGGTGAGGTGGAGGTGGGAGTAAATGAGGAGTGACTGTAGAAAGGAGGGAGTAAAGGTCCGCGGGACTGGGCGGAAGGGGGAGTGAAGAGGGAACGGCGGGGGGGGGGGTGGATGGGAAGAGTAAGATGAGGGAGAGGAGAGAGGGGGGAAGGAGAAATGGAAAGAGGCAGGATGGGGGAAGGGGGGGAAAGGAGGATGCATGGGTGGAAATGAAGATCGTAGGATGGCAGATAGACAAAAGGTAGAATAAAGCAATCTGGGGAGGTGAGAGAGAGAGAGAGAGAGAGAGAGAGAGAGAGAGAGAGAGAGAGAGCAAGTAAATAACTAGTTGACCAGGATACCAACTTCAAAATTAAAGAAAGAAACGAAGGACACAAGAGGAAAAAAAGACTTTCTGGTCTTTGGCTAGTCTGGCCGATAAAACCCCCAAGGAAGAACATGCAATCACCTAATGGGAGGAAACTCAGGAATGATAAAGGACTTGACCGCTGAGCATGAGATCGATGGAGTGGGCCAAGGAAAGAACACCCGGTTCTTAAATTAAGCCACCTTAGGCTTAAACCCTCCTTGTCGCCAGGCGATTTTATTCATACAAGATACACCCCGAACAGGCAAAGTCTCATAGGAGATGGGGAAAGAGTCGAAGAGAGTACGTGGATGGGAGGGGGAGAATGGAGAGGCTTTGGTTGCGTGGTCGATAGGGCTCATATTACTGATGTCTCGTATGTACAAACGTCATGCACACGTAATCTATCTAAATACTTTCCTACTGTAAAAATATTAAAACCCCATTCCCCAGCCTTATCAGCTCATTTCCTTTACGAGGGCACCGTGAGAGAGAGAGAGAGAGAGAGAGAGAGAGAGAGAGAGAGAGAGAGAGAATAAACAAGAGACAACGGAACAACAAACACGTTACGAAAAACATACCTGAAATGACCCTACACGAGTAAACATCAAGTGCATGACGGTGCTATAATCGTCATGAACCAGTCACGTATCACCTTCCCCCATTCCCCCCACCGTACCCAAATACCCATACTCTTCACAAGATAAGACCCCACGTTACTGCAGTGACACTTCTCCCTCTCACACACCCACACGCATCCGCCCCCTCCCACTCACCCCCCATCATCCTCACCCGCGCAGGACCAGAAATCTCCTCCCTCCTCTATGGGCTCCACCACCACCGCTGTAGCCTTCTCATCACTCGTATCCTGTTGTTCTTCTAACAAGACCACTCACACTTCAATAAATTATATTATTTTCTATTCTTTAAATCCTCACCTCTATATATACAACACACGTGTACATGCACACAAACATAAACACAATCTATTCACTCTGATAAAATGTTTCTTATTCTGGCTTACGGTTGGCGATTTTAAATCAGTTGAAGGGAGGGGGAGAGGGG
The DNA here is from genome assembly GCF_046742065.1 of Oratosquilla oratoria. Lineage (NCBI taxonomy): Eukaryota > Metazoa > Arthropoda > Malacostraca > Stomatopoda > Squillidae > Oratosquilla > Oratosquilla oratoria. Next base: position 23,294,651 of record NC_134816.1, on the reverse strand, counting down.
AGGGAGGCAATGTCAAGGGGACCACGCCAAGTCTGCCTGCCCCGACCCAAGTAATGAGGTGTTCGAAAGAGAATCACTGGAGATAATAATGATTAATTATCGGATTATCCAAACAGGCTGAAGCAACACGTCCTGATAATGTGCTAAACAGCTCTCGTAGTGAGCTTACGCCACGAGGCGCTCAGCTGCTACCAGGCACTGTCACCTTTGCTCTGCGTTTGCTCCAATAGCCGGGGCAAGTGGCAGTCAGCTACAACCGCGAGAAGAGCAGATTTTGTATTCAAACCTGCAACCGTCCACAGCGTCTGTTACACCCAGCCTCAGCCACCCACACCTTTCTGGGAGGACAAAAGCCGCGGTTGAACGAGAACAGAAAGCAAGCAAGCAGACAAGCTGAACTGAAGCAACAGGCACAGCAACCACTGGGGACTTGCAATGTCTTGCAACATCACGGGCAGGACCTAAGGGTCTAATAAGACTTCTTTGCCTTGGATATAACGAACTTCTGGTCTCCGGCAACTGCGGACGTGCGGTGCATCGAGACGACATTTGTGGAATTTTCCCCGTTTTTTTCCACGTTGCAACCATATTGTCGATGTGTATTATTTTATATATTCATTTTATTATCAATATTATATTATGCTGTCAATGCTTCTGAGGTTGACAATCAACTTTTATGTGACTAACAAAATCTAGACATTTTTCTAGAATACTTGGTATCAACATGATATAATACCCTTATTGATAATATTACTTTAATATCATCTAACAGACATCCTTTTTGTTTAGGTCCTTTACCCTGTCCAACAGGTACACAAGAACACAGGGACCAAGGACATGGTTCATTAAATTCCACGATACAAAGTCCTCGAGAAGGGTAACGTCCTAGCCTCCTGACAGAAGTTCGCAACGTTAAACCGAATCATCATTATATAATAATAATAATAATAATAACAATAACAATAGTAAAATAAAAACAAAAAATACTGACGAACGTGGGCGGAAGACTATGCGAGATAAGATATTCTGGTAGCATACCAAAATTATCACAAGATAAGTTACCCTTCACGAAAATGGCGGACAGCGTTCTCATTGCATTAGTGTGTGTGTGTGACAGAGCGAGCGAGCGAGCGAGCGAGAGAGAGAGAGAGAGAGAGAGAGAGAGGGGGATAGGGAGGAGGGAAGAATAGACAGAGGGAGAAGTATGTTGCGAGAACAAATTAGAAACAATCAAACTGTTTAATGTTGTACGCAGAGTTTTTGAAGATTAGATCTTGACCGGGTGTAGGGCACCGGCGAGACGCACGCACGTACGCTCACCGAACGGTTTTATTATACTGTCTGTTGTTGTATATGTTTGTGTACTCTGAAATTGCCGGGGCCAGGGCTATTTGCGTGCAGGGCATTCGCAAATGATGCACTTTCCCGGAAGAATTTCTACATAAAGGAGAACTTAAGCCTTGAAAAAAAAAAAAAAAAAAAAAAAAAAAAAAAAAAAAAGCGGCGGGAGGGATTAACGTCATTATAAGAAGTGGGCGGGGCTTGTGTCTCAGAATAGAGTGAACAGCCTTAATTGTTTATCTTCACGCCTGGACGTATGGAAAAAAGTGAGTACAACATAGGAAAATAGGGGAGAGAAAGAGAGGAAAACCGAACATGCTTTAGTGAAGTGCTGAAACACACGATGAAAAATATATAATACTAATAAAAACAAATAAAACCATGTCACTGTTTTGGATGTCTTCAGACACAGCCTCATCGTGTTTGTCACTTGTCTGACAACCCTTCATTACGAGCCACCGTCCAAATAATATGAAACATATGCACGCTCCTTGTCCCACCCACCCACACTCGCAGCTATTCCCATGGTGCCCAAGAACGCCCCCCACCCGAAAAATATTATTAATAATAAATAAATAAGATAATAATAAAGAAACTAGTCCCTCTCTACCTCTGTATTCCCCGCAACTTTCTAGAAATATAAAAAGTGTGTATGTGTGTGTGTGTATACATATGTATACACAAAAATACTGTATATACATATATACAATAAAAACAAAAATAATGGTGAAATCATTACAACCCACCTCACCTCCCCCGATATTCCATATGGTTAAAGATTACAACCCGCAACAGATATTACGTGCATTATATAAAAAAAATTCTGTTTGCAGCTGCATGTAATTTGTCATCTTAACCACAAATGGAGTGGAATTGGGTGTTCCCATGGACTAGCGCACGCACACACACACACACACACACACACACACAGTCTGGACATGTATACTCACAAATGGCTTTCGTTAAGTATATTGAGGAAAAAAAACTCCCGCCTTTATTCAATATACAAACATAGTACTACACATTCGCATGTAGTTCTTTTATAACCAAACAAACAAACACATACGTCCTACCGCAGTGATCAACTTCTGTCGAGTACTCAGACTGTCGTCTCACCACTGTTCCCTTTCCCCATTCCCCCTCCACTCCCCCGCCACCCACTCGTGATTCCGTGGTCGAGCAATACATGCCCGCCCTCTGCCCTGCCTGACGCCCTGTACACTCTAGTGGTGTCGCGCCCACTAGACACATACTTATACGGCATTCTTCCTCTTCCTGTATCCTTCTCCCTCTTGTGCATCCCTCCCTCTACCCCCTCCCACGTCTCGTCCTCCCAGGCCTCCCCGTTTCCACTTGTTCTCCAGTGCTCTACCCTGCTCGGCCTGGCTCCAGCAACTAAAGGTGACGGCACACTTGGATGGTATGCTACTTGCTTTTGCTACTTCGTTGAGTAGAACGACTTCGGTTACAATATTCTAGACTTCCGTAAGAACATCTCAACAATGTGCCTAACATCATATGGGTCTCTTAGTTCATCATTCTGATTCTCACTATATGACGCAAATGTAATTTGACATTTGGAATATTGAATAAAAATATCGTAACAAAGTAGTTTCTACTCAAACGTAGTAGCAAAAGCAAGTAGCATGCTAGCGAGAAACGCCCAGTGTGCCGTCATCTTAGGCGTGCAACGTGGCGCGCAACAAGAGGCGCGGCACAGCGCGAAGCAACAAATGACGCGGAGGGCAACGAAGAATAATAATGGGACCTTGGCTACCGTGCACCGAGTCAGTTCGTTGTTTTTGTGGTCTGATTCTTCAAACAGTTTCGGACAACGGTGGTGGTCTTCCAGGCCCAAATGTGTTCCTATATTACACATATGAAGACGGATTAGAATCTCAGTCAATTCCAGACCCCTTTCATATGGAAATGGCTTCTTGGATCTTCTTATTCATTATAGAAAACCCACAGAGTCTGATAAAGTGTCCGTAGAGGAACTTATATCCTTGTCACAGTAATCTGACGAAGTACCCGAACACAAATTCCGAATAGAGACGTCTGTATCATAACTAATACCCCTAACCATGACGACTATACCCCACAACCACCATGAGTAATACCCTCATTATGCTCCTTCATTTGTTTTACCATCACGGTACCAATCACTACACGAGGGAGAGGAGGGGAGCAGGATACCGTAGAAAACGGAACGTGTGAATCCACTGCTTACGGATGAGTTTTGCGAAGGAGGGTGTTATGGTAGGACTCGGATCGTGGATGCTAGCGCGGGCGTTCTCTAAGGAGGTCGACTGGACCAGAGGTGTGCGCATCTCAGCAATGCCAAGGCCAGCCAGCCAGTAAAAGCCCCACCCCCACCCCCACCACCACCTCCCTCACTAAACTACAACACACTCTCCTCGAACTCGCTCGATAGCCTCGCGCAGGTTAATCCTTGAAGATATCTGTACTTCCTCCAGACTATCAACCCTAATTCTGATCCCACGCGTTCTCGCTATCTCTTCCATTTGGAGAGGACCCACGCTGAAGATGGGTATGGCGACACAAGAAACTCATCCTTCAGTGTTGTGATGTTGTTGTTCACAAGCAAGATAACTGCCAAGGAGACTCTCATACAAGAGAGGTTGTATACACCAGCAAACCTAAAAAGTCATCCCGACAATCATTCCCTCACACTTTTACCTTTTACTTGTCCAACTTCCACGCCCACATCGTGAACACAATAGATCGAGATAATCCTCCCGAGGACTCCGATTCGAACGAGTCATGTTCAGGAAGGAGGGAGCGACCCTCGGAACTCAATAATAGGATGAACGGCGGGAGGGACAGCAGGGGCCACACTCCTGGAGGAGGAGGGAAAGGAGGAGGAGGAAGAGACAAGCTGGAAGGGAAAAAATAATTGGAAAAGGGAAAGGAATGGATGAAACGCAACTGGGAACAGAAGACCATAGCAGAAAATTTTCATCATGTCATATGCATATATAAAGTGTGTGTGTGTGTGTGTGTGTGTGTGTGTGTGTGGTCGAGAGGAAGAGAGGTAATACTACTGAAGACGAGGTACGAGTGGTGAGAGATCAAGGAAGTAGATAGGGAGAGGTATGCGGGAAGTAAGGAAGGAGAGAGGGAGGGAGGAGGGAGAGAGGGAGAGAGGGAGAGAGGAAGGAGAGAGAGAGAGTGAGTGAGAGAGAGATAGAGAGAGGACATAAATCATCCCTTTTGCCCTGTCTTTAAAACGATTTTACTTCAACTCCCTTACGACCCCCTAAACTATCTCCCCCCACACACCTTTCCTATCACTCCAATTATTCCCATCTTCTCCCCTCCTCCCATTCCATCCCACTTACATCGATCCTCAGCCCATTCTCCCCCCCCCCCCCGTGCTTGCATTCTCCCTTTCGGGTCCACCTCCCACTCCTCCTCCTCCTCCTCCAGAGGCTTTCTCCTTTTCCTGCCAGTGCTCCTCCGTTTATATATATAAAATTTACCATATGGATAAAATAATAAAATAAAATAAAAATAAATAAATTTGTGAATAATAAAGCTAATATAATAAAATAAACAATACATCGAGCCTATGCAAGCTTAGGCCAGTCAGCCCTTTTGTGTAATTTTATTTACATATTTAGCTCCTCGTTTTTATTTTGTATATTAGCTCCTCATCCACGAGGAGCTTAGAGGGAGAAAGGGTGATGGATGGGTGTGGAGTAAGTGGGAGTAGCCATTTGACTTTGGCTACCTCCCTGGTAAAGGGGAAACAGCCCTTGGCAAATAGTCAGACATATATGCGTTTTTATTTTATTCATTTTTCTTATGGTCCTTTAACACAATGACAAACGCTACAACACGCTACTCCCGCCCAAATTCCTACCCCTTCCTCCGTATTCTCATTCAAGGACGTTCGCCCAGTACCCTATGGTCTTTGCGGAGCCACTCCTTACGTCATTAATCTCCATCCATAAAGTAACGTCAAAGAAACGTCATTCAATGTTTCCGTCCTGTAATCACCGGGGCCCTAAGGCGCCAAGCGACCTTAGGAGGCAAGGCAACACGTTCTACCCAGCGAGGTATTTGTATTTTTTTTCTGGTTAGATTTTGGGGGGTATATTTCGAAGTGGGGGGGGGTAAGAGGGAGGGAGGTGGGGGGTAGCACTATTGAATGGTCTCTATTTCATCTTCAAAGGGACGTTTTAATCTTTAATACCCCACCACCACTCCTCCGTGATTCCCCGCTCTCATATTTTCCCACCATAATCCTTAGCTAAGTTATTTCTTAACCATCCCATTCTCTTTCACCACAACTGACTTTCTTACGACACCTTCACCTTCTTCCATCATTCCAATCATCACTACTATCCTTTCCTGATCACCACCAGGACCGCCACCACACCCAACACTATGGAGAATCCCTTTCAAACAATCCTCCTTAGGCAGTGGTTTTCAAATTGGAGTTCATGGACTAGTGCGGATCCCCAGTTATACAATCTGGGCCATGAACTAAAAACTAGTGGTATCTAGTGAACGCCTACATTCTATTCAGTGTTAAAATGTTCTTTTCCAGGAGGATAAAGAGCAGCAGTTCATAAGTATAATGTACAATGTGGGTTTAGAATCCTTTCCCGGGGAGAATTAAAGTGGTCTTCTCCAGGTGGCCGAGGAACAGCATAACATAAACGTGGTGTATATGGAACAGTGTGTTGAGAACCCCTTTCCTAAGGGGAATCTTAGGGAGCCTTCTTCTTCTTCTTCTTCTTCATGATACCCCCTCCATCGTCCTGAATCCCTTTCTATCGTCTTGAATCCCCCTCCGTGGAGTCGAAACCCTTTAATCACGCCCCTCGTTCTTCTTCTTTAGTGTAAACGCTTCGCCCGCCGATTCTCTTTTGTTCCGCCCGTCCACGCACTTCCCTAATGTGCTCTCTCGCTCACCTTTTCCATCACACACCTGCTAGCAGGTTCCTAGGGCTAAAGCCGACCAGAGCTTTATTTAAGATTAAGCTTTCGCCTACCACCCTCCATCATACCAAAACAAATAGGTCAGAGGGGGAGGAGGAAGAGGAACATGAGTATACAGACGAGGAAGAGAACGTGGAAAAGAAAAAGAAAAATGTCGTTAAAGAGTGTGGGGGAACATTTGGAAATTAAGTGAATTAAAGAGAAGGAAGGGAAAGGAAGTGAACAAATTTGTAAAAAAAAAAAAAAAACCACAAGGTAAACATGAAAGGACAATAAACGAAAGGAAGGAAAACACAAACACAAGTACGAAGGAGAAAGATAAGAAGAAAATGGAGAAAACGAGGGAAAGTGACGGGACCCTACGAATTTAAGACTACTTACCCGTCCTGGAGAACGCTCAAACGGTCACCCTAACAAGGGCGAAATGGATGAACTAGAAGACAGAAATGTCAAAAAAGATGGAACAAAAACAAAATAAAAAGAAAACAAATAAGGCAAACAACGAGAACGACTGAAGCGAAAAGAAGAAAATAGGAAATGAGTAGGGAGAGGGGAAAAAGCAAAGGGGAATGGAGGACAAAAAAAAAAAAGGGCGAGGAACTGGAAGTGAGACATACATAATATAAAAGTATTATGGAAGAAGACAAAGTCGTGAAAAGAGAACTTGAGGTAGGATACTAAAAAAAACGAAGGAAAAGGCGCAGGAGAAAACGGTAGAAGACGCTAGAGGAGGGTAGTGAAGAGAGAGAGGGAGGGAGAGAGAGGCAGACAGTGCGCGAGTGAGTGAAAAACAGAAACGGTAGATTGCTGACGACAAAAAATAAAATGATGATAAAAAATAAATAATAGAAAAGATGTGCAAAGTGAAAGTGGAGGATAGAAAGAAAAGGAAACAGGAAGAAGGGTGGCAACGGCACAGTAAAGTAGGCGAGAAGGGAAGGAGGGAGGAAGGGGGAATAGAAAATACTGAAGGCGAGAATGGGGCTGCATGTTAAGACGGGGTATTACATATTCATCCAATGCAGGGCACCGTCTGGTACCTGCAATAACCCTAACATGTTCCCTGCAACATTTTCCAGTCTCTCACAATATCTCACACAACGCATCTGACGAGATTTCAACATAGCGCCATTGTCCTAGCCAAAGACATTTTTTTTTCACTGGAAGCCCTATGTCAGAAATCGACGGGGGCCCTGTTTTACCTACATCTTGTCCCACAGCATCCGTTCTAATGAATAAAATCGCCCGGATTTAATGAAAATGAATCATACTACGTCACTTTGCTGCTGTGTTTGTGATTTGCATTAGAAACTAGACACAAACAAGTCCTTATATGGCATTATTTAAAATTTTTGTTTTAGCTAGTGCCAGACGTCTTCGTACAGATGAGGACACGTGTTCTGGATCTACCAAAATCCTATTAAAATCAAGAAAGTAACCTCCATTCCCGGAAGCTCCTTTTCACACGTGTCGACTTTTCGCCGTGCGCCGTCCACGACGCGGCGTCGTGTTCTCAAATAGCCAAGGATGTCCATGGATGCTTCACACGTTTTCGTGACGTGTCAGTGTTCATAGACATGCATGATTATTTAAGAGCACGGCATCGTGTCGTGAACGGCGCACGGCGAAAAGTCGATGCGTGAGAAACGAGTCTTAAGTTTAACCAAAAGAAGTATACTGAAGACTCACTGAAAGTTTGCACACCACACTATCCATGTATACATAGCGTGCAGATATTTCCATCTTTCCCATGTAACCACACTCGGGAACTGCTACCTGGCAATCTTATGTTTATCAATGTAAAGAACAAAGCATGCAATTTTCTCGTAACCTAGTGTGATGAGCATTGGAAAAACAATAGGATGAGGCGTTGCGTGTGCAAGCCGGCGATCGAGCACATGGACTGACAGGCCGATAGGACTGAGCAGGCAGGATATGAACACAGTTCTCTCACTCTAACTCGCTTCAGATTCATCTTCCTCTGTCACTCTTACGCAATCACATCACAAAACATATCCACTAATTTTCCTTTCAAACAAATAAAGTTTTATAATATATATATATATAATGTATGTGTGTATGAAAAAATGACGATGTAACCATGTAAGTTAAATCAACATACACAATTCCCTCCAACACGCATCCACGCATACCTGAACGCACACAAACAACACTCCCTCCCTCCCCTCAACGTAGAGTCGTTACTCACTTGTTGTTGAGCTCCTTGAGCTTAGTTTCGATCTTCTTAGCAACACGCTGATTGGAGGCCGACTGCAGCAAAGCCTCTGCCGAGTCGTTGATGGCCACGACGGACTCCTGTAAATGAGAGAAATGTCCACATATGTAATCAAGGAACATGTCATCTGGAGGGTGCATGCAAACTATTGCATTAAGGATACAAGACAGTATGGTCTCGAACCAACAGAGTACGCAAGGGGAGGAGCCAGACAGGCGACTGCCGGTGCGATGGAGCAATGTTGCCAAATTTCGTGCAAACTAGTTGAGAGCTGCATTGTTGACAAAAACATCCGGTGACCTTTTAGTCCATGATGTGATTAGTTACATAATAGTGTGGATGTGGGAGGGTCTTATAAGATAGATGACGGTAGATATCAAATATCCAAATCTCAGTGAGTCATAACACCCCGATAAAACTCAACGGTCTCTACAAGTAGCGGGAAAAAGACCCAATGCATGCCTAAGTATAAATCAGTTTAGCAAACCCATTATCACCAAATACATGGTCACAACAAATCCAAATATGTATGTATAAATCAAAGTCAGGAAAGGAACATCAGTCATTCTTAACCAAGTAAGGACAGCACAGATTCAGATTACCACAACGTCCCGAGTTGGGTATGTGGGGATATCCCATTTGAAAAGACTTGATGGAAACCAACTGATAACAAAACTAACAACGACGTTGATTATGAAATATTTCCACTACTAACAGAAGGCACAATGTTTAGTCCCATTTTGTTGATCTATTTTTCCAATACGATTGGTATATATATATATATATATATATATATATATATATATATATATATATATATATATATATATGTGTGTGTGTGTGTGTGTGTGTGTGTGTGTGTGTGTACGTATTATTTGTGACTTTCAGCCATCCTAACGAGTAAACTAAACTAAAAGCAAAACTATGATTGGTCTGACCTCAACTTGTACAATTCCTCTGTTTTAAATACCGGGATTTCCCCCCGTACCCCGTTCGCCACCCAAGTTGCGACATTCCCAATACCTCTTGCAAACCACGCACTATTCCACTATTGACAATACCATCTAGACTCCACTTCTCAGATAATTTGTGGCCGTTCCCTTAGTTCCCCTTCCTTCAACCCGTTTGGGAACTGCGTCAAGTAAATTGTTTTCGCTATCTTCATGCTCTACCAAGATAAAGAGATGTTCTATCATTATTCAATTGTTAATTCTTCTTAAAAATCATATCGACATGCGTGTGCTTGTGGTTACAGGAACAGTAACGAAGACGACGGCTTCGGAGATAGTGGGGCAAAAGGTTATCTTGATCCTTTACACAAGGCAAGTTTAACACTTCTTTGTCTAACAGGGTGACCTTGAGCAGGAAGGAGGTAGGCATGGACGGTGGAATGGAGGAAGAGGGAGGGAGAGAGGGAGGGAGGCGGGAAAGTACGAGGTTAATTAGGTGTGCATAATAACTAGTAACTAATAGAGTTTTTTCTCTTTTTTCGTAATAATTATTTTAATCATGTGAACGTGTGGTACGTCAACTCGTGTGTGTGTGTGTGTGTGTGTGTGTGCGCGCGCCTTTACCTAATTTATTTACATAGCTGTAACGAAAAAATAACGGTCGTGTGAGTGCACGTGAGCGTGCGTTATGCAAACAAACTTACGCAGGGGAGTCTTAAGCGACACAGCCTTTTTCAATCTCAACAGAATAAACAATAATAATAGAAAATACACAAACAAACAAATCCAGACCATAGCGACAACCGTTACATCTTTGTGCCGCGGCTAGGAGTCGCGTCGCAGTGCATTGTGGGAAGTCTGTACTGCATACCCCTCCCTTGAGTCCCTTCATCAACACCCCGGGTTTCAATCGGGGTAGCTAACTTCCTCGGCACCTCCCGGAGTCCCGCAGTCTCTCAGGACTTCCGGGTTGGTAACAAGATCCCCCCTATCCGGTCTGCACGCATACCCAGCCTATTCTCCCCTCCCCCTCCCCCATTGTGCCTCGTCATGCACCGACACTTCAAGACAATATATTTTAATACATTTTGTTCCGGCTGACCCTAGGCTATTGTTCTGCTGAGGGGCAGACAAGCGAGAAAGTAAAGCGGATCTTTATACATTCTGACTCAAAACGGATTTTCTTTTGTTTTGTCCCAAGGATCCCTTAACCATTGACAATAAAACCTTTTAAAGACACTTGAACGTCAGTATAAACAAAACACCCATGGTGTACCACCTCTAACCTCAACCACCCCGAACTTAGGCGCATGGTTACCATGGAGACAGACTACTTCGAGTCTACCCTTTCCACCTGCTCCCATCTTCCCCCAAAATCCATCCAGCAGCTTCCAGACGAGGGCTGCAGACAGGAGCAGCTTGCGACAGAGCTGTCAGCTTTAAGTGCGCGGTCTGACCTTGGCACAGCTCGAGCTGTTTCCAGCAGCTGCCCTTGTACCCTTGTGCGTCCAAGGAGTGGACAGTGCTCAATGAACGTTCAACAAGGTGACATACTCTATATATTTCATTCTGTCTATGGACTGACGATTCTAAACAAGTGAGGTGAGGGGAAGAGGAGAACTTCGGTCTCTGGGAGAGGCAGATCCTTGAAAGGAGTATCCACTGTCCTCGACCCCTTTCCCTCAAATGCTTAAAATCATCTGTCCCTTAAACAGAATAAAAATAATAAACTTTGTCACCGTGTCCAAGGGTTATCCCTATCCATGTTGTATAGATTGTGTGACAAACGCTAAGGGACGATGACTGAAGTTGGTGTCTCGACCCCGTACAGTCGTCTTGCCCTCAAGCACGATGACGTCATCGTCCCTTAGCCAAAATATAACCAATAAAAACCGTCACAAGACCATCTAGACGCGACTCAATCTTTATAAAAAAAAAAAAAAAAAGTTTCTTGGAAATGTAAAGCGATTTGTTACCAGACACTGAGAGAGAGAGAGAGAGAGAGAATTGAAAAATGCGCATCGAGATGGAGGAAGAGGTGGAAAGAAACGGGTATGATAGAAACGAATTATATATATATATATATATATATATATATATATATATATATATATATATATATAAAGGTAAAAGAGGAAATAAAGAAGTAGTTGGCCGAAGATTGAAGGAAATGGGCAGAGCACACAAGAGATGAAAGACTAAGACTGGAAGGACACAAATAACAAAGGAAATAAAACAGTAGCAATAAAAGTATAAGAGGCAAAGACTAAACAAGTTAACGTACATTAAAAGGAGCATATTTGGTATGAGGGCGGGGCATAGCCTAAGAACGAATTCCAACGGAAATTGACTCGTTAAATTGAGACCCAATATATATATATATATATATATATATATATATATACACACACACATTACGAGTGACAAAAAAAAAAAAAGTACATCAGTTTGATGTTTGTCAGCGTGCATGTGAACACACACAGCAATGGGAGCCAAGGAAACTTCATGTGTGGCTTGATAGAACGAGTTTAGCAGCCCATGGTTAGGATTGCAAATAAGGTTATGGACAACACCCACATGTTCCGAAAGTTAAACCATACCCACCCACATATTGACGTGTGTGTGTGTGTGTGTGCGCGCGCGCACTGTTGGCTTACAGAACCCAAGATTACTTTGCAATATCCAATCACTTCGTCTCAATTTATCGTTATATTTCTTCAACTCTCGCTACTTCTCTCCGCAAAAATCATAAGTGGCAATTCATTGCAGACTGAAATTTGCCTATTAATAATAATTTCAATGGACTCTCCAATTTATTTCTTACTTAATCAATGAGAGTTATTGATAATATATCAAGCTCCGACCTTGGAATATCACTTGTAAATCTAATAATTTCACATCTGTCTTTCCTCGCGTCATAATTATCTCTCATTATTACCACTGAACGCAAGATAATTTGTCTGTCATTCTTAACGCACTCGTCTGGACATCTGGCTGCGACTTCCAAGACTTACGGAAGTATGCAAATACGAACTTCGTAATTATGTATTTGACATATCTCCACATAAAATAGTTCCCTTATAATTACACGCATTTTTGTAAATAAAAATCTTTACAATGCAACTTCGCATAAGATACATGATCCTTCTATACCATGTGGCTAGTTTGGTTGTTCGCAGTGAATTATGTGACCTTACATAAGCGCTCTGAACGCGTGCGCATATCTAATAAATCCTAAACAAGCTGAAGGTGCAGTGATCCTTGACCTCACAGAGGTTTACAACGATGCACCTTATGAATTGCTATTTTGCTTTCACGATCCTCGATCAGGGAGCCATTGGGCTATTTCCTCCGACTATCGGAGCAGATTTGCATCCCACAATTTTCAGGAAGGGATATGCTGGAGAAAAATAATTTTCCTCCAGCATATAAAATTATATATATATATAAAAAAAAAAAAGTTTCCCATAGTGATTTTACGGCGGTAAATATTCTGGATGTGTGCGGTACCGCTGATTAATCGGAGGTTGGATGAAAAATAGTCCAGTGTGATACCCTCTCTTCAAATCCACTCAAAAATATAAATTCTTCTGTAAACGCTACCGTCTCCGGAATTTCCTTCCCACCCGGAAAATGTATTGAATGCCGAGGCATGCATTCAGGGAATGTCCTGTGTAATATTATTGCTCAGAATTCTAACAATGGGAGGAGAATTTTGCCGCCATGGCTGAGGTGCGATGCGTAAATAATGGAAGTGAAGGCAAATGGAGAAATAAATTAAATTATTGTTCCGCTATGTTGATTACTTCAGTAAATATTTCTGGGACTTTTCAATTATTGTTTTTCTTTCCAGTTACCCATGATTATCCCTTGCAATATAGTGTGTGTGTGTGTGTGTGTGTGTGTGTGTGTGTGTGCGTGCGCCCCTGCCTTTACGAAAACCTACAGTACACCAACTGCCCCATCTGTGTTTACACCTCCATCACTTCGGAAAACCAACTGTCTTGCACAAAACAACAAAAAACGAAATCCCCAGTCAGACAACCAGCTGTTGTTTCCTGGGAGTGGACCAGCGGACAGCTGAGACCATGCTTACCTGGTGAGACATGATGTCGGAGTGAAGCTGTCGATGCTCACGCAGCTGCTCGTCTAAACGGTCACGGTTGAGGGAAGCGGGTTTGTTTGCGTTCCTGAAAATAACAAAAGAAAAAATCGTTGATAAAAGCTGATAACATAAAATCAAATCACATACATTATATATACATACACTTGCATATATGTGTATATAAATGGCATACTCGTTTAATACTAATACAAGGCGATTTCATTCGGTTGAAGACATACCACGGCCTGAAAGGCTTAAAGATACCCTATAAAGACAAAAAAAAACTTCTATGGTATACCACGTCCACTGCACGAGGGCAGAAATCTCATTCATCATTCAGCACCAGTAATCAAGTTTTTGTCTCCTGAGAGAGAGAGAGAGAGAGAGAGAGAGAGAGAGAGAGAGAGAGAGAGACAGACCCTCCCTACCAACACTTATCCCCCGAGCGACTTTTAATATTTTGTTCTGGCTAAGACCTAACGATAAAAATAAGTTGAAGGGCGGTTTGATTAACTTCATCAACTTGGAGGTACGTTTTATTTATTCCATTCATGCAAGTCGTAATTACAAGGCTCCTGGTACATCACACAAATGGCTCTCCTAGTACCCGCGGGGCTATGCAAAAAGACAAGGAACTGATGGATACACTAACGGCAATTCAGTTTTTATTTCTAAATGTCACCAGGAGATATCATTCAATCGAGGAAACTCGTTACTATTTATCTGGTAATAAGCACATGTTCATGCGAGAAAGCACGTAAAGAAGTAATATACACACTCCCGCCCATCCTCACACACACGCGCGCGCACGCACGTAGAGATCATGCTCGCGCATACACTCATGCACACACACACGCACACGAGCCTTCCCCGTCACCTGCACGACGAGATAGCCACTCGCCACAAGTGGCACACCTGATCTGACACTACGAATCGTGAGGTGCCACGTCTCTCACACGTGTCCTTTTCTATCCCCCCCAAGAAATAAATCCTTCGCGATTGGCTCCAAAGCTCAATTATGCACAAGATCCATACACGCACACGCATACACTCAACGTTATGCCAATATAACCCAATCTCACGCACGAGGAAATAAATCTGACGTGAAGACACTTGATTCTCTCTCAATCTTGCTTGTGTTTGTGTACGCGCGCAAGCAAGCCTATTCACCTAATCATGTACTACATCGTCAAATCAATCTATTAATATCGCGTCACTTCTTTTGATGAGTTCAAATGCAAACAACACATTCTTTCCAAATAAATGCTTTAGCTAAACTTTCCTTGCAGACTTGCATCTGTCTGTGTCCACGTGTTCTAAGGATGTGGGTGCGTGGGTTTTATGTATCAGTTTCATATGTTTGTTGGTTTAGTTTTATGTACTTGTATATGTTAAACTGCATTCTTTTATAGTGCTTTTATTACATTACCCATCTTCACTGCAGATTCCGTTTGTTTTTTCATATTTCTAAATTTTTTCAATTAATCTAGCTCCCTGTGTATGTGTGCGTGTATTATTATTATTACATTCCCATGCATATTACAAAACATGTAAAATTCCACCGTGATCTACCATGACTTTCTTTTTCATCATCTACACTTTTACCCAACCCATCATCTCGATTCCAAAGTATCTGTTATTACAAATAATAGGCAACACCAACTGATAGGAGCTTAGCTCCACACAATACGAGTTCCCGCCAGTCAATGTTGAAAACCCAACGGTCCATGGCTAACGTCGTCTGTTTGGCGCGCTCGGGTCCTCACCGCTTCCTACGTCACCTTTCGCCTCTATAATCTCTACTAATTCCATAGATACGGCTCTATCCTTCACATGCTTTGTTCTTCCTTGAGACAGCCGATTTTATTAAATATATTTATCATTGTAACTCCTTTACTACAGAGTGACCAGGAAATAAATGAAATACCCAGTAGGCGGCCACAATAAAATGAAAATTGCCAGTGTGAGCATAGTGTTACCTAATATTGACTATAACCGATTCACCAACATTAATATGGGTGTGTGGGGTAGGAGGCAAATATTATAGCCGTGGGGCAGGCAGAGTAAAAGGAGAACTGCCACCCTGAACAGCAGGGGTAAATTCAATGTGGTCACTCTTATTCAACAGAGTAACATAAAAACTAGCGCCATACGAACTTAAGCCCCAGTCACACATTCACGATTCTTGTCAAATATTTCGAATCTAAAAAGTAGCAAGACAAAGCTTGCATTATTCTAAACTTCCCTAAGGACAATTCAACAATGTTTAACTTCTCTTTGTTCATCATTCAGTTTCTCAATATATAACGCAAAGGTGATTTGACATTTGGAAATACGAAAAATAAAATACTATATTGTAAACGAAGTTGATTCTACTCAAACGAACTCACTTGAGTCGTGTATGCCTGACCAGGGTATAATTATTCAGCCAACTGAAATACTTCGGTTATAACCTCAACGCATGTACACACGTACTTCTAATAATACACACAATGAAATGCATCATCCAAACACCGACCACTATCAGACTATCATTAAGAGTTCACCTATACATCTCTTGGGATCTGAACCCATGAAGTTACTTTTCCTACTTGGATCACGTGACTTGGGCAGTCTGACCTTCGTCGGCTTTCACTTGTGTTCACACGACTACAAGGGCACACGGACTCCCAGTCTACTAGCCCGTGTACACAGACTAGACCGTAGACGCATACACAACCTGTTCAAATGACGTCGATAAATCGGCCGTTACATCAATGAAACTCACGGGCAACCTACAGACTTTAATTAACAACGTTCAGATTATTATTACGTATGTATTTATTTTTACAAGAATAGTACTCGGTATCGATATTTCTATTTTTAGACATACGTTCAGTTAACGCTTTCGCTTAGTTTTTATTTGTGTTTATTCTAAACTGGCGCTTGGCGATTTTATTCAGCTGAGGGCCCTTCTTATATGACTGCCAAGCCCATCTCTCTGAACATTTTCTCTACGTGCTATGATTCCAGTATATATTCTTCCAGTCACCAAGTGATTTTATTCAACCGAGGAAATCCAACACCAATACGAGAGCTAAAACCACAAATTCATTTTTTACCCCTTCGCCTGATTTTTTTTACTTATGTCGTTAACGTTTAAATCATGAAACGTAATTCCAGTAAAGAAGAACATATATTTTCAAGGGTTAATGTTAATACAGCTTGATCACTAACGACGAATCATCGTCTCCCGCCCACGCTTGTGTGCCTTTCAATCCCTCATCTGTTGAAGAAGTAGCCCCCCCCCTCCCTCCCGCTCCACCATCCCTCCCTTCCCCCCACTACTCCGACCTCCCGCCAGTCTGCTCGGGTCGAATACCCACCATCTACGCCCATACTATCCCGCGTTGTTCCTTGACGAACCCACGACATTTAAGACGCTGGAAAGGTTAACGCGACGTCGTGAGCAGTTACATTGATAGCACTATCATCTCTGGAGAGCTTGTGGAAAGCGGAGAAGTGTACACAATATTTTTTAAGACCGGCTTTATACTATCCTAACGTATAATGCACGACACACAATTCACAGAACATGCCTCATTTTTCGGCTAACATTTATACACCATTTATCAATAGGTAACAAAGTCACTTTTCTAAACCGCCTTCCTTTGATCTCTGTTTTCTAATCTCTAGTTTCATACGTTATCAATAGATGGCAGTACTCACATATAAACAAAAGAGAACACGGATAGGAAGACCTTTTGCTGTACAATGAATCCGAATGCAGAATAACAAAC
The DNA here is from genome assembly GCF_046742065.1 of Oratosquilla oratoria. NCBI lineage: Eukaryota > Metazoa > Arthropoda > Malacostraca > Stomatopoda > Squillidae > Oratosquilla > Oratosquilla oratoria. The sequence continues at coordinate 23,277,269 of NC_134816.1, read as the reverse complement.
TTCTCGCTCTTTTCTGAATTAAGCGTTGTTCTGAATGATTATCTTGCTCCCACGCTATTTATTCTAATAATTAATGACTTGGCAGAGGCTGACTTATCCTATTTAAACATGTGCTCGTGACTTCGTCACTCCACCAATCCTCTCCTCTTCCTTTCAATTTCACACTCTGGCTTTGTCATTACCTGAGCCGGTCTAAAAGGAACCGACACGTTTTCTTTGCTTTCAATCGCTTTTCTTCTTGAACGCATTCACGCACCACATCTTCACTGGAGAGGAGACCTACGACGGGAACCAGCAAACCGGACGTGGGAGAGAATCATCTCCATGCCGTCTTCACAACCTTCAATCTCCTTCTGGAGGTACAGCCCCAGTGGGCTGACACTCGGTTTCCGGGCCGACTCTATTTCTTCCTCCTTTTCACACATGATCTGACCCTTCCTTTTCATACTGTAAACCGGTGACATTGAAAGTCCCAAACTGATAATGACAGGCATCACTCCAACGAAAGAGCCCGAGAACAGTTTTATCTATAGGATTCCAGTCACTTGAACCCGTGACAACACCTTTTATACTTTTATGGGGACGCAAAATTCAACAGTAGCCAAGCTCAATTTCCATCAATATCACTTTGCACGAGTCAAGTGCCATCCCTTCCCTAAGTCATATATCAGGCCACTGCAATCTTCCACTTGAAGTTAATGAAAATGATGGAAATATCTCCTTTTTTGGAAACCACACAAACAACGGGCTCTTCACGATGACTTGTGAGGCAGTGATGCTACGAAAATACATGCCATTTCACATGGAAGTAGTAATGATGGTACGTTTATCTGCCCAAATCTGGAGTCTACCACTCCTTTTGTGGAATGTGCCTCCCATTATCCCTTTAACCGAAGATGTACAACCTTACGCAATCTGGGTGTTTTAACGTCTTCGGGTGATTTTATTCAGCTGAATCGAAACAAACTTAAAGTTTCGTAAAGTAACCCTCATTTTTTTAACCTTATACTTAATCATCAATAGACATGACTCACTATTGGCCATAGCTTTCCCAAGGATTCTCCTACCGAATTAGGAGAAGTGTGTGTGTGTGTGTATACACTACAGACTGCAAAAGATTCCCGTTTTCTTTAGGTTACAATGTCCCGCCTCTTTGCCTCCCAGATACTGGCAGCTAAGGCGTCGACTACATCAGGAAACGTTCCGCTTGACCTCTCCTACACGAGAAAGGACTCAATTGATGGTTGTACAAGTCATGCATCTTCAGAACTTCTTCACTTGCATTTCACAGCTGCGGCAGCGTTCGCCTCTGAGTTTCATCCACAAGCTTTGCCTCTTTTGTAAACAATGCCTTTACACCGTCACAGCCTCGATGTGATTAGATTATATGTGTACGTATGTGTGTGTGTGTGTGTTTGCTTCCAAGCATTTTAATTAGTCCATGTGTGCGGGTATATTTGAATGTTTCATTCGCGTGCGGATGTTAATTAGTTCTTGTGTATGTACGGAATTTTTAACGCACGTGTGCGTTCGTGTGAGCATGTGCGTTTTTGCGTGCATGTGTACGTGCTAGTATGTGCGTTTGTTGGTACACATGTGAGCCTTTGTGGGAGTAAACAGCTATCAGCAGGTGGTATGTCTGAAGTATTTACGAGGAAGTACTGTCAGGCATAGCTGAGAGATATTCAATGTCAACATAAATTAACTTTCCCTGTCTCTTGGTATTGAGGTAAAAATGTATATAGGCTTTCACCAGCCAACATTGTTGTATATGCAAGAGCATGATTGTTGCTTGAAACTCTGACCCTTGCATCTCGTACGAGATTTCGCACACGGCTTGCACGTGTAACTATTGCCGCGTCCTTCAGCACGAGCACAACACACACACGAGAGAAAGAGAGAGAGGGGGGGGAGAGAGAGAGAGAGAGAGAGAGAGAGAGAGAGAGAGAGAGAGAGAGAGAGAGAGAGAGAGAGAGAGAGAGAGAGAGAGAGAGAGAGAGAGAGAGAGAGAGAGAGAGAGAGAGAGAGAGAGAGAGAGAGAGAGAGAGAGAGAGAGAGAGAGAGAGAGAGAGAGAGAGAGAGAGAGAGAGAGAGCAAGCGCATCCGCGCCTGGGCCCTCCTACGCACGCCCCACCCCCCCCTCCCCACCCCAGGCCTCGCTCCCCCGGGCACGTTCGTTACTTGTGGCGGGAAAAGTTGGCCGGGTCTACTGTACTCGTCCTCGCCCTCTCGCCTTCAACCTCATATCTCTTCTTCCATCTACTCGGTCTCGTCTTCTCTCTTCGCCTTTTCACACACACATACCCTGCCCTTATCCATACACTCCCACGTACGTCGTTTGGCCCCCACCAGAGTACCTCACAGACAAGCCACTCCTTAAGTCTGCTCACTCTTGCCAACTTGACTTCCACACATACGCAGTTGCCCTTCACTTACGTTGACCTTCTCCCACCCTTGCCAGTTCCTTGCCCTTATCCAAACTAATTCCACATCATTCCACGGTTATTGTCTTCGTCCTTGGTTCTCAAACTTTCCATTTCTTTGTCGATGATAACCCCACACACCACAAGCATCCTCCCCTTAAAATCCCTTGTCCTTGTGCGCCACAAAATCCCTCACCACCCCAAATCTTTTTCCAATAATCTCGTCACAACGATGACATACCTTTGTTCTGGCCCTGCCCCGGTTGGTTGTTATGTTCAACGGAAGTAGGAACCCACGAATCGGCCAAATAGAGGCCACACGAACATGCTATTCGACCCGAATCCATACCCTCCGATTAAAACAGTCTAGGTTTGATGACAGTGCGAGTGATAGAGGAAAAGAATCAGTAATAAAGGGGTTCAACTCGACCAATTTTTCTGAAACTTCCTCTTTTCATAACCCAACCCGTCGGTCCGTGGAATACCACAGGATTTCAATCAGCTATGGAAAACGGTGATACAACAGGGTTTTCAGTCAAGTAAGACAGTTGCCTTTCTGAATAAAACATCTCGGCATTCACCAGGCCAATTTAGAAAAAAACTTCTGAAATCTCCATAGAGCCTTCACCGTAGCTTCTCCACATAATTTCTATTTTCTCCTTATGCCCCCTTTTCCCTTCACTTTACAACATTGGAGTTATCTGCAGTGTCATTTACGATACCAATAAACAAATATAAAATCTTACTGCCATCAACCCATTTAGCAGAGACTTCCTTCGGAGGCTTTATTCTCGTTAACCCCAACTGAGAAGGGCCACCAAAACTTGATGTCGGGCAAGACCTTATGTTTACGGTTACGTGGAAATTATATTTGTCATCATATTACCCATGAAGATATGACAGTTTTCTATATTAAGACAGTTTCTCTGACTTCTTTTATATGTGGAGGCTTATAACTTATTTACAATTTATCCTACAATACAATAACTGACTCACCGAAAACCCCAGAACCTCGGAATAGCAAGCCATCGCTGTAAACTTAGTTACCCCTTACCATCTACTTTCACACCCCTTGCTAGATCTAACCTCCTAGCCTCTCTTCCTGTTCTCCTTGCCCTGACCCTTGCTACATTCCTCCTCCATTGCCTCGCTTTCCTCCCTTTACAGTCATCACCCGTGTCAAGGTTTTCTTAGTGCCCTGACCTCATTCTCCAACTGCAGTACAAATCTTCACAAATTTAATTTTCTAACTTTCGCTCTTAGTTAATTTAATTTTCTAACTTTCGCTCTCAGTCCTAAGTATGGGAAATCTGGTAACTCCCACGTACCAGGTGTTCTTTGGCCACATTTTTTGTCGCTACTCAACAAAGTATCAGCAACAAATTACGACCTTTACTTTGGAAGTATATTTTATATATAGAATATTTTTTCGGGTAATATAAAACTCATTTAATGTTTTTGCTGCCTAGGCCAGTTAAAGGTACCTGGACTAGGTTATACAAGAAACTACAACCCGCGCCCAACTGAACCTTACAACACCGAATGACTGTCACCCAGATAATAATATACCCGCAGACATGGATGGTGTCTGTCAACTGCCAAAGCTGGGTCATGCTCCTGCCCTTGATTTCATTTGCAACACTGATCAGCTGGCGGTATTCGCCCGTCTGGCACCCACACGCAGGGAAATTGGATTAGACACTCCCTAGCCCTCCCACCGTCATCCTGCCAGAACTGACTCCTACCTTCCCTTCCTTCTCCACTCGGCCGGCTTCCGCGGCCTCCCGCGGCCCCGCCACTGGCTAGACCCAAACACAACGGATGACCGCGGCGTGGACGTACAAATCAAGGCGTCTTACACTATCCTCTAATTAAATTCAGTGACTTTGTCACCCTTAGAAGTGCTACGTACCTGAGTCTTTCCTCATTCCATCAGGCGCAGGGATGCTTCGACTTGAATATCACTGGTATATATTTCACATTTCACTATATGATTATTCGCTAAGTTACATGCTAAAAATCCCAAGTGTTCTCTACAGATGTACATTTATTTTACTGCGGTTTGGTCCTATCACTTGGCTTGTCATAGGTTCTCTATTTACATCACTTCACCGAGAAAAAAAAATCACTTTGATGTTGGACAATTGCTTCTTGGGCTTACACAAGTAAAACGACGCGACTACTGTGCGCTTTATTTTTCATCAAATTTCAAAATAATAACCACTAAAACATTAGAATCAAGAGGTATTCGTAACATGAAGTAATCTCATACTTGAATCTAAATCTCAGTTGGCAACACACTAAAAAAACCTGTCACCAATAGGAAGATATATTACACCGCGCAAAAAGAATTCGGAAAAACGTCTTATCTTTGAGCATCTGTACCTACTGACCTAACGGAGCTCCTCCAACGCAATCATTATTCGGCGTGAACGCAAAGGACACTTCGAACCCTCACAAACGGTTCCTGAAGCCTAAACAAACCAGCATTATGAGCCAAAGTCCTCCTTGGGCTTTCCCTTGCCTACAGTCCAAGACAACGTGCCTGTTGACCTTCACGGCACGGCGGAAGACAATTAGCTGCGTGTCTTGTCTCTCATTCGTAAATAGTGGTCCCCTTCAGCCTCTTCAACCACTGCCACTGTTGGCTCTGCAAACGTGCTAACTTGGGTCACGTCCTCCAACAGGTCGTAATTTTGTCAAGGGGGAACTCTGTCTCTGCCTGGCAGGCGAGGGGCTTGGGCAAACGTGCGTGGGACGAAGGGCGAGGACGTAGAAAGTGAGAGCGCTCATAGGCAAGAAGAAAAAGACGCATGGGCACACACTCGCGCGCGCGCACACATACACTTCAAATGCAGAGAATAAGAAATCATAAATACAAGAAGACGTAAAATGGTGCAACATATCAAAAACAGAAAAGGAACAAATGCAGGGAATGAGAGGGTTAAAAACGAAAGCAAAGTGGAGAGATAAATCAAGTCTTGGGGTAAAGCAATTTCTAAAAAGAGACGGGGACAGGAAAGGGAAACTAAACAAATAGTTGCAAAACAATTAGAACAAAGAGTTGAGAATAATTTGAAAGGTGCGAACAGGATCAAGTGACTGCAAGCAGGGATGGTGCAGTGCGCATGCGCACGTACAGTACACCTGTACCACGTTTCGAGTTTGTGTACGCGTGTGTATCATGTGCGGCCTGACAGCGTACACACTCGAGTACTGCATGCCTGCCCACGTGACATGAGTTTTTGAAGTACAACCGAGAGCGGTTTTCAAACACGTATGCCTAGGCAAATGCACTGTAGTATGCTTGTGTGTACATATGCAATTTAGTGTGATATACACCCATCACACGCGTTTTATGTTCGTTCACCATTTGTAAAAATGACAACGTTCATCTATCTCAATCTGTACCATAATATATCAAACATATCCATGACACCCTCATCCTGAATTAATTTTTTCTATATTGGTTGGCATTTTTAATTTCAGTACCGCAGGACTATTTTATTATTCTCCTTGGCAATCCCTAGTTAACGAAGAATGTGGTGTCAAGGCTGCCGAGAGGTAGCGGAATCAATGTTGTCAATACTTCTGAGAAATTTAACCATGGTATTTAGGAACCACACGAGGTAGAATGTTTTGTTGTATATATTTGCGCCAAGTGCATTTCTTTGAAAACAAGGGACTGTCACTAATATTCATTCATCATTTCGATACTAAGCCGTTGTCAAGAGAAAAATAAACAAGAGTTCAAGGCACATCATCTATCACATTTAGTGTGGGTCTTTTTCGTCCATTTTCTGTCAGTGTTATTATTTGGGCAAACGTCGGCTTCACTGTCAGCGGCTGCCAACACACCGTCTGCAAACCATCTTAGGCAAACGTGGACGAAAAAGCGGGTTTAAACGAACACGGTGCATTCCACGGTCGAATGCAGTTCAAAATGACCTTAGCGAACTTTTCGCCACTCGACATGTTTCAGAATTAACACATAATTGCAATTCATTAACGACTGACGATCTTATCTCAACTTCGACCTCTGACTTTTCGTCTTCCAAAACAAAAATAAACAAAAAACGAACTTATTCCTCTCTACTCACTATACACACAACACGATTCTTCACTTTTACCATGCACGTTAACATTACGTCGTCGTCTGTGCGTCAGGACACTTAAACGTATCACAGATATCACACGGCCGCGTCGCATGGAAATGCACGCAACGAACACGCCCCACACGCGAGTGCACGCTACCACCTCCGACTGCGTGCACGAAATAGGATAAACCCGCTAGACGGTGGTGGTGGCGTGGCGGGACGCGACGCGACGCGACCGGGCGGAGGGGCGGGCGGCGCGGGAAGAGGACGCGACGCACACCAGAGCCGCCAGCACACTGACTGTCTGGGCCTCGAGTGTGTCTGACTGTACCGCGCGGGCCTGCTGGTCGCGCTCGCGCGCGCGCGGGCCTATCAACATTTGCCGCACTCGCGCAGACATAACGCACGCGCGCACACACACGTAAGTACAGGCACGCTTCGAGAACTGTCATTCTATACAAAACTAATTAAGCGCGTGCACACACACGCGCGCGCACATACACACAATCACAAATATAGCAATTTTCAAACTATACGTCCATGCATGCAAGCACATCGTTGGAAAATTTGGTGACACACTACCACTCCACACACACTCGCACAAAACAAAACAAAAAAAAACTGAATCATCACACGCCACTTTAGACTTTTTTTAATTTCCCTCTACCAACACAGGCCCTCATACTGCTGAAGTAAATGAATCTTGACTATTCTCGCGTATTTCCCCCACATGCTTTACACGCAACCTGGGCACTATCTGGAACAAATCGGGTCTTCATCATCAACTGGCCGAATAAACACACACACACACACACTCTACACACCAAAGACTTTTTCCTTCCTTATAAGGGGGTAGCCAAATCAAAAGGAACGCACCCACTCCTACCCACCACCCTTTCCTCCTCTTCATCTTAGCTCCTCGTGGACGATGGGTCATCCCTGTATCCCACCCACTGCCCCGGGTCAGAAGCAATGCAGCAAGACACAGTGCATCCACAGTAAGGCCAGTTCACTTAATCAGCGACTCTTTCCTCTCCGTCATACACACACACACATACACAATTATAGTGAACAGAATGCGGTATAATTGGGTAATATCCAAAAACAACCAGTCTTATATCAAGTAGCAAATAAAGTAATATTGAAGGACAAAGGAAGGATGACCAAATATGACAGTCTGGGACAGAGGAGTTGAGTGGGTTTGGGAAAGATTGAATAGGGACGGAGAGATAGAGGTGGTTACTGGTGTGTGTTTTCGGATATAAGATCGTATACACGCATACATGCAAACGTGACTATGAACGTGCACATACATATATACGCACCTAACCACGTAAAACAAATACATATATGGGTCTCGTAAAAAAATAAAATAAAAATAAACAATAACATAAATCCACGTTGTTAGGAGAGCAGACAAAGACCACGAAGCTATGCACTATCAATGGTGGAACTGCTCCACGTAGTCTGTAAAGGAATCTACCAGACCAAAAGAAGACCCTGATGACAGGTTAAGTTTACGAAGTCTTAGTCCGTCTTTTCCGAAGTTAGTCTGGTTCAGTCTTAACTTGCCAAAGCTGCAATAGTTCTTGAATGAACACACACGCACACACACACACACACACACACATATATATATATATATATATATATATATATATATATATATATAAAACCACAACACAGAGCCTTCACTATGAAACCTAAGATTTGGATTAATTTTTGACAAAAGTCTACGGCAAAAATCAGCCCTATACGAAAAATATTTTCCAAAGAGTGCCGGAGATATCATCTTCAAACCTTACACGCAAGCCCGCACACACAGTGTGTACAGATGTAGAGGCACGGGAAAACACCCGTCTTACTTTGGTTTTAGTTTTGAGGCTGAGAATCGCATCCACGTCAGTATATAAACACAAGGACACAATATAAATATATTTATATAATTTGTATACTGCATATGCCAACACGGTAATGGTGTTTTTATCATTCTCTCCCCCCGCTTTCAGAAATACATTTTTCTTGCGTCATGCACACTCATTAAACAATCCAATTCCACCACGCCATCAATTTCCATTGACTCATCACCTCAGGTGTTCATATTTCACTCCCATGCAGTCCTATCTTTTCCCACCTTCATCAACCAGTCCTATCATCCTTTAATTTATATATCAATCCTATCAATTTCTGTATATTTTTCGTTTACTTGTATGCATTCCTGCCAACCTTGTTGAACACAATACACCTTGATCCCCTTCACTGCTCCTTCCGTCCGCTGATATATCCACTTCAAAGTGTCTGAACAATATCACTTCCAATATATTATGCACCTGTTCCATCTCCTTTTGTAAGATTGCATCGTTTCAGATTGAAGACTTCCTCTTTTTTACACACACACGTGTATATATATATATCAGTGTATACATTTTCTATGTACATGGAAGAGGATTCAAGGGAGGAATGAGGAGAGGAATGGAGTAAGGAATGACGGAAACACAAAGGAAGAAGATAGCAGGAAGGAAAAACGGTGAAAGAAGGAACTAGGGGGGTACATGAGGAAGGAGCGAAGGATGGAAGGAAGAAGGGAAGGAGGAAAGGAAGGATGGAAGGAAGGATCATCAAGCCAACAGGAAAAGTGTAATTGTATGTCTTCGCTGATAACTTGGGTTTCTGCCCTTGAGGATAATATTGCATCGGAGAGATGGAATCATCGAGGTGGCAACGGAGAGACGAGTAGCGAAAACGAAAGATTATATAAATGAAAAGGAATCAATATTATTCTTAGACTTGAGAAGAGGAAATAAAAATTAACACGAGCCACACTGGATATATTCCTTTCTGGCTAATCAGAGGCGATTTATTCAGATCTACGGAACAGTCATCACAATAATCCCAGTGGTTGAGGTTAATATATTTTCGTATTTCTCCCGTCAGGTGATTTTATTCAACTGGTGAGTTCGGGGGGAGGGGGAGGGGGGGTTTCTGGACCTGAAGAGGTTAGGAAGTAAGAAAGGAAGGAAGGAAAAGAGAGACACAGGAAGAAAGTCGACACAGAAAACAACCAAATCTGATCACACGAAATCAGCAAATGCTGCAAATCCGCCAAAAGACAGAAACGAGTGGAGGACGAAAGGGAAGAAGTGGAGGAAGAAAAGATGGAGGAGGGAGAGGAGGGCAACATGGAGGTGGCCTAGAATCAATACTGATGCTGTTGCTGGTGGTGAGGACAAGAGTAGTAGTGGTGATGCTTGGGTGTGGTGACTAGGATTTGGTGTTACAAGTTCGTACTTGTGTCCACACTACGACATTTGGTGTTGTGGTGTCTTGCGTGGGTTGAGACATCCCTTGGTGATAACTGAAGATGGTGATTGTCTGTCAGAAATCTTTATTAACGAAAGCTCTTCTCCTCTATCCTTAACCGAATACAACAGTCCAATGTTGGAACAATTATCATGAATTATATGACTTGCATGAAAGGGGGTTACTTGAGGTAGTTCAGGGTCCTTTGTTTGGAGGGGACCACGCCTTGTGATGGGTTAAAAAGCACACCGACAGAAAACCTTCCGGTTCGTAAAGAGAGGCCGGGTAGCCTCCCCCCCCCAAAAAAAAAAAAAAAAAAAAAAATCAAGAACAGAACCTGACACACGGTGAGGTTTGAAGGGACCTGAATACACTTCTGAAGGGAGGGGGCACAGTCCTGCAAAACCTGCACCATTCTATGTGATTTTAGGATTTCCTGTGATGTGTTATACTAGGATTTTGTGTGATGTGGTGTGACGTGACATGGTGCAGAACAGTGGCTTTGTTCTGGGGAGTGTGATCAGTTTTTTTTTTTTTTTTTTTTTTTTTGGGGGGGGGGGTTAGGTACCTTAAGACTTTGACATTTTGAGTGATTTTTGGGGGATGCGAGTGTGAGTAGGTTTTAGGTTAGTAGAGCTTTTGGGATACAGGTATGGGTGGTTTTAGGAATGTGTGGGTTCGTGGGTTTTAGGATAGTGGGTATGAATGGTTTTAAGGAGTACGGTTTTGGAAGTGTAATGACCCATCGGTTTTAGGGGAACTTGGGTGATTTTCAAGAATGGTTTTAGTAGCCTGAGCAGTCGTGGTTTTAAGATTGAATTCTTCAAACTGTGGCGTGGATTGATTTTGAGAGAATTGATGTTCCGTGGTTATGGTATTACAGATGTGTAGTACAAAATTGTGTGTGGCAATTGAATTCTGGTGGAATTTGGGTGACCACATGTCTGAGGGGTTATCACACTAATCTATTTTTCCTCCGACATCTTACCTCCAACTTCCATTTGAGTAACTAGAATATGACTTCGCTTACAGAAATCTAGACTTATCTAAGAACATTTCAACAGTATGTCTAACATTGGTATAGGTTAACAATCTCTTAGTTCATCATTCAGCTTTGCTATATATGACGGAGAGATAATTTGATATTTGAAAATTCAAATATAGTAACCGAAGTCGTTTTTAACTCAACGAACTCTCAACTGTCGGCGATGGCGAAAACCGTGGAAGCCCAGTGTGATAACCTGGTGTGTTTGTTCTTGTATTTGTGCCTCCGCGGTTCAGAGTCCTATGTGCATTAGTATACTGCACCGGTTATGAAAGAGACCTCTGACAACTTTACTACAGCCTTACGTCACCTCTGACATCATACCTACACCCATGACAACATTCCCACAACCCTGACACCTTTACTACAATTTTGACAACTTTTCTACAACTCTTGACAACTTTTCTAGAGGCTTGCCATCCTTCCTACAACCCTGTCAACCCGTGACAACCTTCCCATAGCTCTACAAACCTGACAACATTCCTATACCTCTGACACCTTTCTACAATGCTGACAACGCATTTATGGAATCGACCTGAATAAAATCGCCTCCCGCACAAGACCAAAACTCGGAGAAATGCAAGGGTGAGGCTATGAATAAAATCGTCTGGCGGCAGACAAAACAAATATTTTAAGATAGTTGCCAATGTTTTTCAAACGTTGGATCTCCCCCCCCCTCCAAATGGGGCAACAAAAAGAAGTCTAGTGGTACTGAATACCCGACGATTCGATTCAGTGTTAAAATGTGACATATATGAGACTAATGAACAGCAGTACATAAAGTATGGGATATATGAGGAGATAAAATTGAGAAATTTGGTTATGATGAAGTGGTACTCTCATGGTGCGACGACATGACGACATTTTCCACTAATGAAACTCCAACTGTTCTGCAATATTATTATGTTCCCCATCTTTCTTGGCTATATAATAAAATTTGCTTAAAAATACATAGCTTTAATTTGAGCCCTTCCAATTTCTTAACATGCAACGAAAAGTCGACTTTTTTTGAAGATTCGAATGCTATCACTGACGTCACTTCCGGCCTAACGAATCCAGAGTCGTCGTCCGAAACCGCCGAAGAGTTTGAAATACTGTTGGCGTCGTCTTCAAGCTGGAGGGAGTTGCTATGGGTCTCACACGTGCTGTGCACTAACGTAAATATCTCTTCCTATGTGTAAAGGTGTTTTGTTTAAGGTGTGAGGAAGCCGAGTGTGACGTCATGTTCCAACAGACTCAGGTGCTCCTTGTGTAACGAATTCTTTGAATTGTGGCGTCTAGGTATGGTGGATTAGGGGGTGGGGAGAGGGTCTCGCTTCGTAACCACGTGACCTAAGGTTCGAACCCAATGACCTCAGTGACTGTCACTTGCCCTAGCTGCTAAGGTGAAGAATAGAGCTGTAGACATGAATTTCCTGACATCATTTCGTATCGGCTCATAGTGCGACTATTATCCGTACTACTTCTGTTCTGTCGTAGTATTTATGATGTGCTATTATCTTGGTTAATTCTAACGTACGTTCTGTTCTCCTGTTTTAGTTATTGTCCTCTTTTTAAGATCGTGTCCTCTATCCAAGATGACGTCTTCTAAGATTTTGTTGTCGTCTGTTAATTAAAGAAGGTGATGCTTTTTTCTGACGTTTGAACGCGGCTACAGTCTTCAAGGCAATGTGGTGTGATCTTCCGAGCTGGTATCGTGGATTACCAAGAGTAGTATTGGAGAGTAACAGCTCTTACATGCTCTTTTCGTCCCTGAGTTCGCCTTCCAACCGACTAAAACAGTTTGACACAAACTACAATAAATTTATGACGACGACCATCATGCTCAAAGGGCTCTAGGTTTTGTTCCTCCTCTTCAGTAGGATTCTTCACTTCCCTATCCCCCCCACCCCACCCCACTTCTAGTCCTCTTCCTCAGCGCTTTTCAACAACTGGCCCGCAGTACAAGAAATATAACCAGTTACCTTATTTTCATATTTGTATATATATATATATATACACAGATTAATTTAGTTTTATTTTTGTGTCATGTTTGTACAACGAAAACAATCTGATAATAAACACAAATTCCTATAGAGAGAAAAACTTTTATAAACAATTCTTACATACAAATGTCAAATTACTATATCCTATCTAATCCAGTATCAAGGGGTTCCGTGAATATAGAAATCAATGTAAGAAGTCAACAAAGCTCGAAAGGTCGAGAAACATTCTTCAACATCACTCGTCCCTATCCACCCTTCTCTTCCTCTCCTTCCCCTTCCTCCTTGTAAGTCCACAAATCCTCAGACTAAAAGGCCGTTTATACGGTCAAACGGTTTGTCAAACAAGTGTTTGAACTGATGTTTGAGCATGTGAATAGGGTATTTTGTTGTCAAACACGTTTGACAAACATGTTTGACAACCAAATACCCCATTCACACGGTCAAACATAACTTCAAACACCTGTTTGACAAACCGTTTGACCGTGTAAATGGCCCTTTATCCTACACCAGTGTTTCCCAACCTTTTTTCAGGCGACCCCAATATCCTCATAATATGACCGCGACCTACTAATCTATTTGTATACGTGTTGATATATATGACTAGTTGTTGACTGTAAAAACTAGGGCACAAGTATAATGAATATATGTGTTTGGTAATGTAAGGTTATAAAAGATAAAGTTAACATCATCATGGTTACTGTGTTTAGTTCATACCATTACGACGACGACGACGACGACGACGACGACGACGAAGAAGAAGAAGAAGAAGAAGAAGAAGAAGAAGAAGAAGAAGAAGAAGAAGAAGAAGAAGAAGAAGAAGAAGAAGAAGAAGAAGAAGAAGAAGAAGAAGAAGAAGAAGAAGAAGAAGAAGAAGAAGAAGAAGAAGAAGAAGAAGAAGAAGAAGAAGAAGAAGAAGAAGAAGAAGAAGAAGAAAATGGCGACTCTATGGTTGGGAAACAGTGTCCTAGACAGAGTCCTACACCTGGCATCACCTACCCCATGTTCTTCCACCTGCGTTACGTGGCCTGGCACACGAGACCACATCCTTCCTCCTCTCCACACTCCTCCTGTAATATTCCCATGCTCCACATGACACTTTTTACTCCCTCACACGTACAGAACTCACTTACAAAGGCGAGAAGCTTACACCAGGAGTCGCTCACCTCTACTCGAAGTCGTCACCATTCCCATTACTTCCTGTATTAAGTTCCTCCCCAGTCCCCTGTCTCCACCTAGCGCGATGATAGCAAGGGCAAGTGGTAGTCACCGGAAGCCTATAGGGACTAAGCCAGACCGTTCGTGATGTCGGCGTAGAGAGGAAACCGAAAGGGAGAGAATAGATCTTGTGGTCATACTCCAGAACCGCCCCCTCCCCCCCCAACTCAATGTAACACCCGACTACTGCAACCCCACGACTGCAGACCACTTCCATCGCATTGCCTCGAATCTCGCTTCAATGTTACTAAGTCCCCGAGCATCACTATCATGACTGCATTGTCCAGTTCCGTTTTATCGCGGCTGTTATCAGTTTCGAAGAGTATACACGTCATGATTTATATGTAGCAACCAACCACAAACACACACACACACTCTAGTCACGAGAAAAGTTGTCACCCGCAAGCTGTCACCCACTGCACGGCACCTGTTTCTTGGCACTCTGCCAGAGCCCGTCTACGTTTCTCACAGTGGCAGTGATGTCACCTGTGTGTCCCCCAGTAGCGACCTGCTGCGGTCAAGGACGTGCCACGTGCGACATGCTCGGGTCACCACCCAGCACTAGACCACAACACACAGACCTGGTCTAATAAGTAACATCCCACATTCACACAATCACCACCCGGAAGGTTCCTTTTCTTCATCTGGACACTTCGCACGAAATCTCTTCCCAGAGACTCGAGAAACCGAGGATCGCATGCAGGAGATATCCGGTGAGATGGGTTGATTGTCACGTGTTTTTTTTTCTGCGATACGTAGAGGCAGGATGGCTGAGTGGTGAGGTATGCCAACCGCTCCACATCTAACCAGTTCCCAACTCGTCACCACGTCAACACAATTTCAGGCATTTGTGATACGAAACCTAAGAATGTATAGGTCTCGATCTCATTCAGGCCCCGGGGTCGCCAAGCCTGATGACTAAGCGTCTTGCACGAGAGCAAGAGCATTTCTAAAACCGTCGAAGTCTTCCTTTGCAAGAACGAACTTGTTTTCCCTCGGACCCAAATATCCCTTGGGCCCTCCACGCGGACTAAAAAAAACACACCTAGAGTGGGACAAACCCCTTCAACACGAATGGATCACACTCCACAGCTTATACAGTAGGTGCTGGGCGATTCTATTCTTCAGAGGGGGGGAGTACCCCACCTCACCCACCCCGAGTCGAATATTAATCGATCAAAACCTTATCCATAGTGAGGTTTACCTCTCAACCGAATGGAATCGTCTTGTATTTTTCATCTGATGTTTTGGCACACATTCAATACACTGACAATATGCTAGGTTAGCACTCTTGGAGTATTATAATAATAATAACAACAACAACAACAATAATAATAATAATAATAATAATAATAATAATAAGATGATGATGAAGAAGGGAAAGATAAAGAAGAAACATGGAATAAAAGAAAATGAAGACAAATGAAGAAAAAAATGCCTAAAAAGAAAAAGAAATAAGAAGAAAAGGGAGAAAAAGAAGTAAAAGTAGAAAGAGATGAAGATGAAGAAAAACAAGTCGAAGAAGAAAAAAACCTTGGTTCCAGTACTCACTTTAGTTGCAATTCGATGGACGAGAGCCAAGTCATGAGAGAGTCTAGGCCTTCCTGCACACCCTGGCACTGCACCAGCGCCGTGTCCAGTTCGCGGCACCGCTCGGCCACACGCTCGGCGAGGACGTTGTACCTCTCATCAAGTTCCTCGGGAAGTATCAAGATCGCCTGCTGTTCGTCAGGGCTCAGCTCGCCCTCAAGAGCGCGAAGGAGCGCAGCAGCCGTCTGACGGCAGTTGTCGAATGTTCTCGACTGCGCGACGATGTCGTTGTTGAGAGCCTTGGCCTTGTCCAGTTGGTCTTGCACGGCCTTTGGCTCGGCACCGATGGCCTCCTGCAGGAGCCGGCTGGCCTTGGGCTCTACGTCCTTCAGCCACCTCGTCGCCTTCTCGACGGCTTCAGTGTAGTCGCGTTGTTTGTTGCCGACACTCGTCACCTGAAGGAGAACCAAGAGGAACCTATGTTAGTATCGATTGTGTCGAAGTGGGGCGACGCCCTTCTGACTGAAATATACCTCGAAGAATATATCAAATTTATCTATTTTACAAAGGACGCTCAATGGAGATATGGTACATCCACCCCTGGCCCATTGACATATTTCATCATTTTAGTTCGACCCACGTCCAGAAGACCGTATTCCCTAACACAATCTTTTGGCGTTAATTCGGAACAAATTTTACAGCGTTCAACAGAACTTCATAAACATGACCAACATTCACAGGAACCTAGACATCTCACCTTATCGACCAGCTTATTGGCCCTGGCCAAGAGGTCCTTGAAGTCAAGCGTGACCGTGTCGACATCCTCCTTCACCTGAGAGTCAGGGTTCGGGTACAAGGCCGAGTACCTCTCGGGCAGGGAGGCCCTGAAGGTGTTAACGATCCTGAGGTGTTCCTCAGACTCGTCGAGGAACTTCTGCGAAGCCATCGTGATGAACCGGAGATCCGCCTGGTGGGCGATGACGTCACCTAGGAAGTCCCGGCATCCTTGCTCGTGGTTCTTGATCTTGTTCAAATCCGAACACAGACGCTCCTTCTCCTCCAGGGTCTTATGCGCCTGCTTGAGCCACGTCTGGAAGAGGGCGATCTCCTTATCGTACTTGGTAAGTTCCTCCATGGCGGTGGTGAGACGGCGGTGGGTAGCGTCCGCTTGATCGACGCACTTGTCATAGCGAAGTTTCAAGCTAGAAGCGGCCTCATCCAACTCTTCCAGTTCCTCACGGGAGAGAGCATCGGTTCCTTGGGAAACGACCTGGCGAACGCCGTCCAGGCATGTGCCCAGAGGACGGAACATCTCGTCAAGTTCGTCTTTGATGGCCTAGAAGTAAATTAGATTACAATTGTTAATAACACATTAGACTCTTCATATGGTAACATAATTTGAACTATTCCACCATCTTACGGTCTGACCTTGATATATGCACACGTGTGTGTGTGTGTGTGTGTGTGTGTGTGTGTATGTGTGTGTTTCACCACCATGGTCTTGGATCACGTGTTAGACTCGCGATCAACAGCTATTTCCCTCCCGTAAGAGCTCAGAGCTCATATGTGACCGACCTATGGGTAATGCTGTAACCTTAAACGCACACCCAACTTCCCGCCCAAGAGTTGGAGTAACGACCCGCAGCGCAGCGATACTAAAATTATTTCAACCCTGGGCGGGGTTCGAACCCGGACCGCCGTAGTGGCAGCCAGGAACTCTACCACTGCGCCACGGGTCGTGTGTGTGTTGTCTATGCATAATCCTGTTTATTATGAATCCTATTGCATAAAAAAAAAATCAGAATTTCTATTTTACCGGAGTGATAATGAGCAAATAATCACATACTAACGTCATCCAATCCTGAGCATCCAAGAATCTCCCGCCAAAACTTATATGCCCTTCTTACCTTGACGATATTGATTTGATTGCGGAGACCGTTGGCGCTCTCACTGACGACTTCTTGCTCTGCCAGACGCCTCTCAACCTCACTGACGGTGTCGACAAGGACGGCGATAGTAGAATCACACTGTTTGTATTTTTCCACCATTGCTTGCTGCAAACACACACCCAGGACGGAACCAAACAATTAATACTTCGAAAAGACGAGGAAAGTCTTACCGAACGCAGTTTTTTTTTTTTTATTGATTTTAATTTCATGAGATTTATTTGGTGAATATGATTACGTATAGCCAATCATAATTTCAGCACAATAAGGATTTAATTTTCTCATAATACACGTACTACCAATGGATCAAATACTCACGCAATTACTTTTTCTTTTTTTTTAGTAACAAATGCTAACAATACAGTTAATTTCTCAAACCATAAAGATACTCGTAAACGATTAGGGACAGACGGTAAACAAACGAACATAACATGAGAAAAATACAAGCGTTTCCCATGCACAGAGGGTGGGAGAGGAGCTCAGTGAAAAGGAAAAAGAATAGTGGAAAGAAATTAAAATTACATATATAATATTAAATCAAGAAAACAAAAAAAGGAAAATAACGAAAACATTCTGGTCGTTAGTAATGTCAGCGCTGAGGTGTGATGGTTGATTGTGTATGAACATGATGATTGATGGGGAGAGTTGATGGGGGTAATGGCGGATGAATATGGAGAGCGCGGTCACGTGACATCTGTGGGCGCGGAAGGGGCAGAAGCCAAGCGCCCAACAAGCGAACAGATGATGAAATTTGTTGGGTCAGACTTGCCGCGGTGCTCAAGCAAGTAATAGATTAAAAATAATAATGCAGTGGGAAGAATAGAGAATAAATAAAACAGTATATAATCATAAAATAAGGATACGACAAAATCATTATATGATTATATTGCAAGGTAAGGTGCAAGTCAGTAAAATTAAAATAAATCATAAGGGAAAGTATATAAAATGAAGGTAAAGAAAATGTGGTCCCTTCTATACATGGAAAATGGGAAATTGGTGCGTATTTGTATATACACACATGCACATAATGTGCACAGAAACATACACACACGCACTCGCACACACATACGCACGCACACTTTAGTGCATATAAACATTCTATTTACATATATAACTAGAACATTCACACAATTACATACGCACAATCGCGCGCAAATGACTAGATAATTCCATACATATATACACACATACAAAAGTTTATATGTATAACAATATACATATAATCATTGTGTGCTGTAGATGTGTATATAGGGGTGATTGATATACTGGGAGAAATGATGAGAGAGGGGGGACTTTAAGTAAAGACGAAATAGGATACAGAAATATGAAAAGAGAATAAGTATAGAGAATGATGAGAAAAGAAAACTAGAAGAGTTTTCTAACATGTTCTTGTCCCTAATTAATATAAATCTTTTAACGACAGTACCGTACTACATTACATAAACTGGATTAATTACAAATCGTTAATCGTTTTTATAACTAATACTTTCACTAGTTAGTTAACGTCTATGTGGTATTAATACAACTAAGTGAAAATACTACGATAAAAATAAATACTGATTCTACTCTACGCCATGGGCTGTGGTTGGAACCTCCACACCAACAATAAATCAAACATGCTAACATGTTTAAAACTTATTGTGATATATTTAACGCTTCGTTCACTAAGGTTCAACACAGGCTCGAAACAAAACAACATCAAAGCGCGAAAATGCCATAGGGTTTGATTCTTTGATTCAAAATTTCAAAAGTAACGGTTTCCTAGCAAGCCGACGACTTCGACAATGTCGTCGGTGGCTCGAGTGACGAAAACGACGACAATGACAGGATTGTGTAGAGAAATCATTGGAAGGGGAATGGTAAAGGATGGATGAGGAGGAGGAGGAGGAGGAGGAACGAGGAAGAGGTGGGAAGGAGTAAGAGGGAAGGAGGAGGTAACAAAGAAGGAAGAGGAAGAAAACGAGAGAAATGAATAGGAGGACGGGGAGAAAATAGGAAGAGAATGAAGAGGATGATGAGGAAATGGTGAAGGAAGAATATTACTAGCTGCAGTAGCAACAAGGGGGGTGAGGGGGAAAGAAAAGAGAGAAAAAGAGGACGGGGGAAGAGAAGATGAGGTTGAGAAGGGAGTGGACGAGGAGGAAGAGAAAGGAGAGGAGGAGAAGGAAGAAGAGGAGGAACATGATAAGGTTGCAAACAAGAAAGCCAACAAAGAGGAAGAGGACGAAGAAGAGATGAAGAGAAAGTGAAGGCGACGGAGTTATAATAGTACTGTAATATATTTTCACGCGGGTAACCTGAGTTTCTATCTTTGAGGATAGTGACGAATTCTCGTCACGGAAGTAGAGACAGAGATAGATGATGTGGGTAAAAGAAACGGGTGATTAAAGTTAAACGGTGAGCAGCATTTTCTTTATATGGAGATGAGACCACAATAACAAAAAACACTGTGTGACTGCGGTCCATAGGGGCGTCATCAAAGTCCCTAAAGTATTGACTGCATAGAGCTTATGCAGCCAATACCTCCCTTAAGGGAAACGAAGGGAGATAAAGGAGGGAAGAGGGGGGGAGAGGAGAGGAGGGGAGAGGAGAAGAGGAAAGAGTCGAAGCGGGCAACAAGATCCCGTTAAAGAAGTTATCACATTGGTCAATTTTTCCTCCGACAGTTAGAGCAGATTTGCATTGGGTTTTAGGAAAACTAGACCAGTGTGATATCCCCTTATGGCTGTAGACAGTACTGTGATAGCGAGTGGAAGGCGATACAGTCAGGACAAGTGTCAGGACACCCATATTAAAAAAAACAAGACTCATATAAACCACAGCATAAACGTAGTACGTGACAGCAAGCTGAGGCAGTCATATAGGCCTGCTTGAAGAATATTCAAAATCACATTCCAGAAATCAATAAAGAGACAACATGCAGCTGTTGTTCACTGAATTCAGGAACAGCTGCAAAAGAACGGCATTCTAGAAAAAATAAAATAGATGCTTGCCATGCTTAAAGTATCCAAATGCATTTGAATAAACAGTATGACATAAAAAGGGGCATTTCTGGAGTGGTAAACGAGTCCATAAGTTAACCAGAGATGCATGAATGGCTTTATAAATTAAAAAAAAAAATCGAAAGCTTGCTTAGGGTAGAGGAACTAAAGCTTCCTTTTTCTCTGCAGCCATACATGAGAACTTATCAATAAAAACATATTTCTGCAATAAAAGAAAACAAATGAAAAAGGTGGAAACTCAATACACCGATGGAACATAAACGGGCTTGGCTTTTAGTTGGTTAGTACCCATATAATCTTAGCCTCACACCAGCTATTTATCTCATAGTTGTTGGATTTAAGCGGGGAGAGAGGGTAAACATACGCGTTCTTGGACCCCTTATACAGCGTTAGACACCCGAAATTGGCGTACCACAACATACCTAAGCACATTCATACCCTATCCATACTGAAGGCACAAGTGAGACTACAAGCGGGGTTACCATGATGCACAGTACAAGTTACCAGTAGCAACGCTTTTTATGGGTGCAACCACTTGTATATGGCATTAGTAGTAATAGTAGTGGCAGTAGTAGTAGCAGCAGCAACAACAGTGGCAGTATTATTTCTTAGTGATGTGGTAGAGGTGTCATTAAAAACTGTACTGTAACCAAATCATACTGTGGCTGTGGTGACAACAAAGTAGTAACAAGGTGGTTGGTGGTAGTAGTTAAAAAAAATACTGTGAGGGGGCCACACAGATGCCCAGGCGTCTAATGAACAAGATACATCGGGAAGCGTCAGGGATGTGGCACAAGGAAAGGGGCGTGGCTTACCCGCGCCTGCGCAGTGAGCAGGTAGCCTCGGTCCCGCGCCTCAGGTAAGGCGTAACGGGCGCCTTGTGCGGATGTGTCCACCACTACGCCGGCACTGCCATCCACCACTCCGGAAGACACAGCCTCCAGAAGACCTGTGATATTCCCACTTGCAGGGTTCTTGACCATTGTGGTAGTCGGGTCTACAAGCCCACAATCAAAAGCCTCCTGTAACGTCACAACTTTGTCTTCAAGCGGATTGTGGAATTTGCCCGTCTCCGGTTGATACAACCCGAAGGACAGGGCATCCAGAAGGGCAAGACCCCGGCGAGGGGTCACTAGCAACCCTGCGTCAAGAGCGGCCTGCAGGTTGAGGAGGCGACTGCTGACGGTGTCCAGCACCAGTCCCTTCTCTACTACCAAGACGTCATATTCGATGGCTTCGATAAGCATCAGAAGGCGTCTTCTCCTTGTGTCTTTGATTACAGCGGACTTCGGGTCAATGAGGCCAAGCTTACACGTTTCCTTAAGTGTGAGGACTTCCTTGGACTTCGGGTCCGTGAACATGCCCGTCTCGAGGCTGAGGTATCCTTTGTCTACAGCATCGTCGAAGGTCAGAGGCTCGCGTAGGAACACCAGGGTCCCTTGATCGAAAATGATGCACAGCGTCTTGATGGTTCCCGTCTGAGGGTCCACCATGGCTTGCTTCTTCAGGTCAATCAGACCCTGACCCAACGCAATTCTGAGGGTCTTCAGCCTTCCGGTGACAGGATCCTTGATCACAGCAGAATCGGGATCGATGAGTTCAAAGCGGACAGCCTCCTCCAGCGTGTAAGTTATACCCGAACGAGGATCGGTGTAGATTCCACTCACTAAGTCGAGAGCTCCATCACGGACGGCTTCCATGAAACTGATCGGCTTGCTCACTGTGATGATGAGGCAGCGTTCGTAAGCGATGTCGATAGTGTACACGCGTTTTGTCTTCGGGTCTGTAACCAGTCCCTTAGGTGCGTCAATGTCCTTGTCTTCGATGGCAGCACGGATGCTCTTCAGGGAGTCATCGATGGGGTTCTTGAACGCTGTCGTGTTTCCGTCGATAACCCCGTGTTCGATGGCCTGTGCCAGGTCCATCTTGTCACCCACGGCAGGGTCCACGAACCTAGCGGTTTCTGGAATATACATGTTGTACTTCAGGGCCTCCTCGAGTGTCAGTGGCCGTCTGGGGGTTACGATCAGATACCTTTCCACGGCTTGCTGGAAGGTGAGTCTCTCCTTGGTTTTGGGCATGACGTATCGTCCCTGGACATCATCGACGAGTCCTTCGTTGACGGCACTGGGGAGTTTAAGAAACCGTGGAGCAGCTGCGTCTCTGATGATGGACTGCGAGGTAAGGATGATCTCCTGCTTACAGGCGTCCTTCAAGGTGAGCTTCCTACCCGTCGCAGGATGAATGATTCTTCCTGTGTCAGGCTCGCAGAAGCCCTTGGTGACAGCTTCGTATAGGTTCAAGGGCTTCTCGATGTCGAGAATCATCCCGTGCTCAAGAGCTTCGACGAGACTCAGTGCGCAACCTGATTTCGGATCGTTGAACTTGCCCAGTCGTCGGTCGATGATACCCCTTCGGCATGACTGTCCTAGGGAGAGGACGGACGAGGTATCAGGGTCCCAGTAGCAGGGCAGCGTTGGGTTGACGACGAGCCGTCTCATGGCCTCGTGAATAGTGATCTTCTTCCCCGTATTGTGGTCCTTCACCTTTCCGGTGTCTTCGTCATAGAGCCCCTGATGGATGACTCTCTGCAGTGACATGGCGATCTTACTGTCTATGATCAGCAACAGCTCGTATGCCTCAAGTAGAGTGTGCACCGTTCCGGTCTCGAAGTTCTTCACGGTGGCATTCTCCCCATCTATCAATCCGATCTCTATTGCTTCCCTCAAGTTGACTTTCTTCAACCAACCACTCCTCGTGTCCTTCACGTGCGTCGAGTCGGGATCAACGATGTGGTATGTGATCGTCTCGATCAAGGTTATCCACTCCCCTGTGCGTGGATTGAGGAACCTTCCCTTGCTGTCGTCATACAGTTCCTTGATTATGGCTTCGGATAGAGGCATAGGAGGGTGAGCTTCCACCAATACATCCTGCTCAAACGCTTCGCTAAAGTTGAGTTTAGCAGTTCCGTACTTGACAGTTCCAGCCTTAGTGTCGACCTGGCATTCGGCAACACCGTGGTTGAAACTGATCAACTGTCTACCGACGGGTTCTCGGACCAAAGTCGTGCTTGGATCGATCAACCCGCTACGGATGGCGCGGCCAACCGTCAACTGTTCACCCGATGTAGGGCTCGTGATCCTACACGTGGTCGTGTTATAAATGCCTTTACAAACGGCTTCGTAGATGGTGAACTTTCTCCTAGGTTCTACAAGGATTCCTTTGTTAAGTGCCTCGTCTAAACGTACCATTGAGCCCGTGTCTGGGTCTCTGTAGGTACCAAGGACAGGGTCGATAAAGCCTTTGTCAATGGCTCGTTCCAATGTGAGGATATCCCCAGTGCGAGGATCCTTCATAATTACGGTGTCAGGGTTAATCAAACCTCGTGCGATGGCGTCTTTGATGGTCAGCTCCTCTGTCCCGATGTTGAGAAGCCCTGATTCGGGATCGTACAGTCCCTCTTCTAACAGTTCCTGGATGGATCGCGGTCCCTGTGCTCTGATCAGGTGACCACGACTCACAGCCACATCGAGTGTCATGATATCTGGGTGAACAAGAGTCCCGTCTTCCCCGTTCATGATGCCTTTGGATAGGGCCTCGTCAACAGTCAAGACGTCATCACCGTCCTTGACTCGACAGCCTGTGCCCTCGACCAGACCCGACGACAGGGCAGAACTCAATGACACCTCGTCTCCTTCAGCAGGATCGTAGAACTTCCGTGTCTCAGGGTCGTAGGCTCCCTTAAGGATGGCGTCAATAAGCGGGAGTGTTACATGGTGTGTAATGATCAACTGCTGTGCAACAGCTTCCTCAAAGGTGATGAAAACGTTCCTCAGGGTATTCTTCAGTTTTCCATTCTGGGCGACGACAAGATCAGAAGCCAAGGCGTCTTCCATCGTGATATACTTCCCTGCTTTGGTGTCTTTGCATTCCGTAATAAACGAGTCAACAATGCCACGCTTTATGGCTTCGTCAATATCCACGGACTGTTTCATCAGTGTGTCTTTGATGAGACCTGTGTCTGGGTTGTAAAGGCCCTTCTTCACGACAGCGACCAAGGACATGGGTTTCCTTGACCCACCGAGGATTCCCTTATTCAATGCTGCATTAAGATCGATCTCACAACCGTTCTCAGGATCGGTGTATGTTCCTGTCTCAAGATCAACAATGCCAGATTCTATGGCTTCTTTCAGAGGAATGCTGTCGTCGTTCTTAGGATCACGGATAAGAATAGACGACGGGTCGATCTGGCCTTCCTGGATCGCCTCCTGGAAAGTCTTCGTCTTCCCTGTGGCCGGGTCGGTGAAGGTTCCAGAGGTGGGGTTCAGAAGGCCACTCGTAATGGCATCTTCAATCTTTATTGCTGTTGGTTTTTCCTTTGTGGGCTCTTTGGCTTTATCAGGTTCATCAGCTCTCACGATGTCCTTGGACTTATCCGCTTCCTCTGGCTTCGACTCCTTAGCCTTTTCCTGGTCCTCGACCTTCTTCGGCTCCTTGTCCTTCTCTTCTGTTATTTTCTCTGGTTCCTTGGCCTTTTCAGCTTCTGTCATCTTCGCTAGCTCCTTGGCTTTCTCAGGTTCAGTTACCTTTTCTGGTTCCTTGAGTTTTCCTGGCTCCTTGGCCTTCTCTAGTTCCTTGGCTTTCTCTGCATCTATCGCCTTCTCTAGCTCCTTGACCTTCCCCAGTTCCTTGGCTTTCTCCGGTTCCTTGGCCTTCTCTGGTTTCTTGGCTTTGTCGGGTTCAGGTTCACCTGCCTTTACTAAGCCCAGTTTCGTGGCTTCAAAGAAATCTACGTCTTCTCCGGAGTTGGGATCCTTGGTACGGCCAGTCTCCGGATCAACGATGCCATTTCTGATGGCCTCCGCAAGCGGCAAATATTCTTTAGTCGCTGGATCTTTGACTAATGTCGCCTCAGGGTCGATCACGTCTTGCTGAACAGCCTCTTCAAATGTCATAGGTTTCTTCGTCTTGGGATCGATGAATTTGCCATTCTCTGGGTCATACTGTCCCTGACTGGCTAAGATTTGAGGGTCAAGTTTCTGGACAATTTCCACGATGGTTGTCACTTCCTCAATGATCCAGACTTCAGTTCTGCAACGGATTTCAATGACAGACTGAAGGGTAAGAAGTTTGTCTTTATATGCTTTTCTGAGAGAGTACTTCTTACCATTGGAGGGGAAGAGTACTGTGCAATGATCAACGTGAATGAAATTTCCTTCAATAGCTGTTCTCAGGGTCATTTTCTGTCCAACTTCAATAGGCGGTAGTGGCATGCCTTCTTCAAGTGGCATCGACTCCTGCATAAGTATTTCTTCTGCAGATATTTGTTCGTAATACACATATTCCTCTTCGATGACAGTTGTAGTTATAGTCTTTCTGGCAGGTGATGGTGACTTCTTCATCTTCTGTCTTGCTCCTTTGATTACCTCCTTGACAGCCATTCCTGCCAGTACAGGAGCTCCTATGACAGCAAGAAGGCCGAGCTTGACAGCATCCTTGACTTTCACCTTGGTACCTGACTGAGGGTCAAGGAAGTCTCCAGAATCCACTTTTATGATTCCCTTGTCAACAGCCTCTCTCGTTGATAAAGCCGTCCCCGCCTTCGTGTCGTATACCACAGCATCAGGGTCGATAATACCCTTGTCGATAGCTTCTTCTAGATCCAGAAGCTGCCCTGACTTCGGATCTTTGAATTTGCCAGACTTTTCATGGTAGATGGTAGAGAACGCCTGCATGATGTTGATCTTGGACGTCACTTCCCTGGAAGGTTCTTCTGTGTCCATGGGTTCCACAAGACCCCGTTGTATTGCCTTGTCAATGGGTACAACATTCATCGTCGTGGGGTCTTGGAATGTCCCAGCCGCAAAGTCGATATAGCCTCTTTCGACGGCTTCTCGGAAGGTAAGCTTGCTTCCCTTGAAGGTATCTATAGTTTCCTCGATTTCTTCAACTACCCCACGTTTCTTGGCCTCCTCGAGTGGCATGACTTCCCCTGTTCGTGTGTTTTTGACTTCGTCGGGACCAACAATGACATGATTGGGGTCAACCCGCATCGTCTTGGTAGTGATAGTCTGGAATGACTTCATCGTTTCAGTAACCGAAGTTACCTCCTCCGAGATATCGTCACCAGAGACAACTGTGGTCATGGGTTTGATCTGAAGGAGACCAGACTCCACTGCGTTTTCTACGGGAAGCTCATCCCCTGACTTCGGGATGATGAACACACATTTCTTGGTGTCAATGAGTTTGCAGTCAAGAGCCTGAGTCACTTGGACACTATCCGGGCGTATGGGAGTCGGAAGGGCGAGGAGGAAATCGTTCTCGATGGCCTTCTTAATGTGCTGCCGCTGACTCGTGATGGGATGGACGATCTCCTTGGACTCTGCATCAACAAGACCGCGCTGAAGAGCCACAGGGAAAGTCATCCCAAGAGGAGGCAGCCAATCGACTCTAGCCACGGCCGGAGTAACGAAGACGTCCTTCTTGTCCACTGCTTCCAGAATGGATACGTAATTCCCGTCTTTGGTCTTCACCTCACCAGTGTTGGGGTCGATGAGACCTAGCCGAAGGGCGTCTTCTAACGTCTGAGTACGTCTACTGTTGGGTTCTAATACCTGTGAAACCGGATCGATGATGTCACACATTAATGCTTCTTGGAGAGTTAGCGTCACTCCAACTTCTGGGTGGATGATGCGCTGGGTTTCCCGGTCCAGAAGACCCTGGGAGATCACTTCGGGAAGGGTGATGCTCCTTCCGACGGGTACCAACACATTCCCAGTCTCGGAGTCTAAAACACCTCGGTTAATCGCTTCCCGTATGGTGAGTGGTTCTCCTCGTGAGACATCCACGACAGCCCCAGAGTCTCCATCGATTCGCTTCAGCTCCAGAGCTTCCTCCAAAGACAAATGTTCTCCAGCAGGACCTACGAAGTTGTCAGGGTTCTCAAGAATACTAGCGGTGTTCTCGTCCAAGACACCTTTAGCCGCTGCCTGTTTGGGTTTCATAGACTTCCTACGCACTTTCTGAAGGCGAACTGGTTTACCCTCATGGTCTGGGCTCGGAAGCGACTTTGCACGACCAATCGCCACGCTGAACTTGGGTTCGGTCGTAACCCTTTCTCGGGTCTTCTCAGCTAGGGTCATCTTCACCCTTGTGTCTTCCTCGTCACCCTCTGGCCGAGCGGCAACAGATACTTTACCTTCCGCGCCTTCTTTCGGACTAGAAGGTTCCTTCCGGTCTGCATCAGGCTCGCCCTCTTCTTCTGGCACATCTTTCGTGGGGGACGGTCTCTTTTCTTTTGATGGAGACACTCGCTGATCACCCTTCTCAGGTGATCTTCGGGATGCATCATCTAGCGATCTAGGTTCACCTTCAGGAGTACCTTTAGTGGGCGACTTCTTCCCTTCGTCCGAAGGAGATGTGGGGCGTCGGTCCTCTGGCTTCGTTTCCTTGACTGGAGACCCAGCTTTGGGAGCCACTGCCGGCGAGACATCTTCAGGGGTCCTTGGCTTTCCTTCGGCATCAACTTCCTTCACAGGAGACTTCTGTCTGACAACAGGTGCCACCCCAGATTCGGTGATGTCAGGTACATCGGAAGTTTCTTTCGGTAATGAGGCACGGGGTTCCTTTGTTGGTGAAACTCGGTCATCCTTGGTTGGTGAAACTCGATCCTCCTTTATGGGTGAAACTCGATCCTCCTTTGTTGGTGAAACTCGAGCATCCTTTGTCGGTGAAACTCGAGCATCCTTTGTTGGTGAAACTCGATCCTCCTTGGTTGGTGAGACACGATCGTCCTTGATCGGTGAAACTCGATCCTCCTTGGTTGGTGAAACACGATCGTCCTTGGTTGGTGAAACTCGATCCTCCTTGGTTGGAGAAACACGATCATCCTTGGTTGGTGAAACTTGAGCATCCTTTGTTGGTGAAACACCATCCTCCTTGGTTGGTGAAACTCGAGCATCCTTTGAGGGAGAAACACGATCTTCCTTGGTTGGTGAAACACGATCCTCCTTGGTTGGTGAAACTCGAGCATCCTTTGTGGGTGAAACACGGTCTTCCTTGGTTGGTGAAACTCGAGCATCCTTTGTGGGAGAAACACGATCTTCCTTGGTTGGTGAAACACGATCCTCCTTAGTTGGTGAAACTCGAGCATCCTTTGTAGGTGAAACACGGTCTTCCTTGGTTGGGGAAACTCGATCATCCTTTGTGGGTGAAACTCGAGCATCCTTTGTTGGTGAAACTCTATCCTCCTTGGTTGGTGAGACACGATCCTCCTTGGTTGGAGAAACACGATCATCCTTGGTTGGTGAAACTCGAGCATCCTTTGAGGGTGAAACACGATCCTCCTTGGTTGGTGAAACTCGGTCATCCTTGGTTGGTGAAACTCGAGCATCCTTTGTTGGTGAAACACGATCCTCTTTGGTTGGTGAAACACGATCCTCCTTGGTTGGTGAAATTCGAGCATCCTTTGTTGGTGAAACTTGATCCTCTTTGGTTGGTGAAACACGATCCTCCTTAGTTGGTGAAACTCGAGCATCCTTGGTTGGTGAAACACGATCCTCCTTGGTTGGTGAAACTCGGGCATCCTTTGTTGGTGAAACTCGAGCATCCTTGGTTGGTGAAACACGATCCTCTTTGGTTGGTGAAACTCGATCGTCCTTGGTTGGTGAAACTCGATCGTCCTTGGTTGGTGAAACACGAGAATCCTTGGTTGGTGAAACTCGAGCATCCTTGGTTGGTGAAATTCGATCGTCCTTGGTTGGTGATACACGATCATCCTTTGTTGGTGAGACACGAGCCTCCTTTGTTGGTGATACACGGTCTTCCTTTGTGGGTGAAACTCGGTCATCCTTGGTTGGTGAAACTCGGGCATCCTTTGTGGGAGAAACACGATCCTCCTTGGTTGGTGAAACTCGAGCATCCTTGGTTGGTGAAACTCGAGCATCCTTTGTTGGTGAAACTCGAGCATCCTTTGTTGGTGAAACATGATCTTCCTTGGTTGGTGAAACACGGTCGTCCTTGGTTGGTGAAACACGAGCCTCCTTGGTTGGTGAAACACGAGCCTCCTTGGTTGGGGAAACTCGCGTCTCCTTGGAAGGACGTGGCTCTCCGGTTGGCGACATACGCGAGTCTTTCGTTGGTGATGCGCTGGTCTCACTGACTGGTGACACCCGACTGTCTTTTGTGGGAGAAACACGGGAGTCCTTGGTTGGAGAAACTCGAGAGTCCTTAACTGGAGAGACACGATCTTCTTTTGGTTCCTTTGTGGGTGACTCCTCCCGTAGCCCCTTCACAGGAGAACGCGGAGTGGCTTCTTTTTCGGGTGATCTTTGCTTAGAGGGCGACTCTGGTTTGGTGTCTTGGATCTTGCGTTCACTTTCGTCCTTGACTGGAGAGTGTTTTCTGGGGGATGTAGTCACAGGGGATTCTTTATCTGGTGAAGTTTTAACGGGTCGTTCCTTCACTGGTGATCCTAAAGATGTGGGTCTCTCTGAACCATCCGAGAAGACCACATCCACATCTTCTGTCACCTCGAAAGTTCTAGTAACATCTTTGACTTCTACACCCTCACTAGGTACCATCTTTTTCTTTTCCAAAACTTTCTTCATTTCGTCGACTTCAGCCTGAGAAATGAGGCCTTCTTTGATGGCTTCCTCACCTGTCATTTCTCTGTCCGACTTTGGGTCAGTAACAATAACTGATGTTGTCACAACCGTTTGATCTTTAACACTCATTCCAGGTCTTATTCGATCACCATCCACGTCGCGACTCTGCGATTCCGAAACAATTTCCACGGTTTCTTCAATAACGATCTCCGTCCCAGTCTTGGGGTCTACTTTCTTGATTTTCTGTACACCTTTCTTTATGGCTGTCGCTGCTGCAACAGTGGCAATCACAGGAGCTCCTACGACGGCAGCGACACCGAGAATACCGTACTTAGCAGCATCTTTGAGCGAGAGCTTGCGTCCAGTCTTGTCTTTGTACTCTCCGGTGTCCTTATCCACGATGCCCTTGCGGATGGCCTCGCTCATGTTGAGGTCTCGTCCTGAGTAAGGATCTTTGACTTTCACCTTCGTAGGCTGAATCACCCCCTCTTTCACTGCAGTTACAATATCGACAACCGATCCGTCGTCTTTCTCGACTGTGCCTTCTGTTGGGTCATACTTCAGTCCTGGCTTCACTTCGACAGGTTGTGTGCTGACCACAGTCTCGTTGGTTCGTACCACCGTGAACTGTTTGACGCCCTCGGCTGGGTCAGTTCCCGAAACCTGGACCTTATCTGGTTGACCTTCCACTCGTGTGATCTGCAAGATACGCCCTGCTCCAGTATCGGTCGTTGTATCTGCATCTCCTCGATCCTTCAATATCACCTGCTTCTTGTTAATAGCCTCCTTCATGGTCACCCTTCGGTCACCGGTGTCTGGATACTTCCCAGTGGAATCCAGGAAATTCTTAGTCAAAGCTAATTGAAGGGAGATGAGTTTCTTCGTGTTCGGGTCAACTACTTCCGCTGAAGAGGAGTCGATGATTCCTAGTTTAATGCATTCTTCAAAACTCACGAGACGATCAGTTCCTGGAACAGTGAAGAGACCCATGACAGGATCGAAGAATTTTTGCTCGATGGCCTCTTTCAGGAACCAACCATCTGGAGGAAGCTCAACAATGCGAGTGCTTGACGAATAGGCACCAGTTGTAGTACCTGTGATAGACGTCCCTGACGATGTCAAATCTTCCAAAGCTTCAACGGCACTATCCACAGAATCAGCGGGGGATCTCAGTGGAGCCTTAGCCTTAGCTCGAGTCGGTGATGTCACGGCTCCGGGTTCTCCATCTTTGCGCATAATTTCACTGTACGACTCGTCGGATTTCAGTGGCGATTCAGGTCCAACACCACTGATGCCACTTGACTTCATTGGAGAATCAGATCGAGAATATGATTTCACAGGAGACTCTTGCCTCGATCTCGGACTTTTGATTGGTGAACCAGATCTTGAGTCTGTCTTACTTGAAACGTCACTTCTAAAGGACAGTATCTTCTCGGTGGAATCCGTCATGGTTGACGACATGATGAGTGTATCTGGCCTTGGGCTGGCCGACTTTAAGGGTGATGGAGTCCTAGAAACTGAGGACTCTGATCGGTCGTCTGGTGAGCCTGGACTCTTCTTGGGAGAGGTTGGCCTTGATGTCTTGGGCGACCCTGTACTTGGCCTGTCTTTTGTTGGTGAGAGTCTACCTTCAAATTTCGCTGTGAGAAGGCTAGTAATGGTTCCCTTACTAGGTGACCCTAGCGGGCTACGTAGCCTTGGTGATTCTCCCGGATCACCCTTGGTGGGACTCTTGGGAGGGGAAGCAGCTCCTTCCCTTTCTGGTGTTACGCTTTTCCTGGAAACCTTGGCAGGGAAAGTAGTAGCAAAGTCTTCCTGTCCTGGTGCGTGAAGTCTCTTCGGAGCATCTTTGCTTGGTGAGGTGGGCGTGCTTGCCGGACTACCAACCTCTCCTGGTTCCTTGGAGGGAACTCCCACTAGTCCCTTTTGAATGGCTTCCTCAATTGGAACGCTCTGTCCAGTTTGAGGATCGATGAAGAACCTCAAGGACTCATCAACAAATCCCTTGGACTTTGCTTCTTCCAGCGTGATTCTGGATTCTGTAGTGACAACCTCGGAACTCTTGACAGTGACATACCTCTTGATAGTCTTTGTGATGGTTGCAACCGTAACGGTTACATTGAGCAATCCTTTCAGGGTTGCGGCTCCCTGAGGAGTCAGCAAGTTTCGATTCACGGCCTCTTCAAGCGGGACTGGCTTTCCTGACGAAGGATCCAGGACCTGGCCGGTGTTTGGGTCAAGCCTGTCCTCAAGAACTGCAAACATAACCGTGAGCTCTTTACCGTCCTTGTCGTTTATGCCTATCTTCGTGTTCAAAGTATCAAATATCTGGGGCTGGATCAGCTTGGCAGCCACCGCTTCCTCCGGCTCCAGGGTACGGCCTGTACGCGTGTCATGGAACTGTCCTGTTTTGGGGTCGATGATCCCCTTGAGCAACGCCATGCGAAAACTGATGTAGTCCCCTGTCTCAGGGTCCTTAATGCCATCGATGTCGAATATGGTCTTGGTCGAGACAGAGGTAATAAGGCCTCGATTGATGGCTTCTGTGAGCGTCATAACATCACCCTTTTCCGTGTCCCGGTACTTGCCATCCGGGGTTATTACTGAATACATCAAAGCCTCGGGCAAGGTCAAGAAGGACTTTGTGGAAGTATCCTTAACAGATTTAAGGTCCACGTCCACGATGCCCTTACCAACAGCCTCCAGCAACGGAAGGGGATCATTCATGAGTGGATCTATGATTTTCCCACCCTCCAGCAACTTGAGATCGTGGCAGTCCTTAAGTGTGTATGGCCTGTAGATGAGCTGGTGCTGAACAGCCTCATTCATCATCAACTTCTCACCCGTCGTTTTGTTGATATATCTTCCTTGGTTCACATCCAAAATCCCGTCCGTCATGGCCTCACTAACAGTCATTTTGCAACCTGTTTCGACATTGACAACCTCCCTACAGTGCGACGCAATCATACCCTTCTGTACAGCCTCACTAAGAGAATATTTGCCTCCTGAATTCCTGTCCACTGCTTGTCCAGAGAAGGGCTCGATAAATCCTTGGTTGATAGCATCTGTCAGCGTCACTCCACCCGAGTCCACAACCGAAGGTTCGGCAGAAATGAAGCCCCTTGCAAAAGCTTCCGTTATGGGCATTTTTTCTCGCGTGCCCGGCTTTGTAAAGTCTCCAGTTTCTACATTAACGTAACCATCGACAACGGCTTGATAGAGAGATAGCGAAGCTAGCGATGACACACATAGTTGAGACAGAGTGCTTACCTTCTCCAAGAGGATGAATCCCTTCTTCATTGCCTCCTCCGGGGAAAGTAACTGCCCCGTGGCAGGGTCACGGAAGGACCCTTCCTCGGGACTGTAAATCCCCCGTCCTGCCGCCTCACTCAACGTGAGCTCTTTGCCCGAAGTTGGGTCCACGATCCCGCAGGGGGTTTGCAGGGCTTCAGACATCTTCGAACTTACCATTCCCTTTGAGACCGCATCCTCGTGGCTTATACTAGCGCCGGTGTCCGGGTTCCGGAACATACCGGTCGCTAGCACATAGATGCCACCGGCGATGGCTTGAGCAAGGGTCAGGCGTTCGCCCGTGACCGGATGAGTCAGCTGAGGACCCGAGAGGACGGACTTGGCCGCCTCGACGGGCGACAGCCGGCGGGTCGAGGTGGTTGTCGTGACGTGGAGAGAGGAACCTCCCCGCCTCGTCACAATATTACCATCGACCTCGTCAGTGTCTTCGAGCAGCTGCGTTGCAGAGGTGCGTTTCTGCAACGGCATCGTGCTCGTGATGGTAACCTCGGCCACGGACCGCGCGCTGACCTGCCCACCTTCCTCCGGACTGCTGCTGTGAGAGTTAACAATATATCAGTATTTAATAGATAAATTAAGGCCGGCCACACACGTGCAGTTTAAACTGACAGTTACAACTGTTCAGTTATAACTGTCAGTTGAAACTGCACGTGTGTGGGTATCTCAGTATCACCGAGATACCCACACACGTGCAGTTTCAACTGACAGTTATAACTGAACAGCTGTAACTGTCAGTTTAAACTGCACGTGTGTGGCCGGCCTACAATCTTCATCCTTGGCCTAAGACATAGTCTAAGATATTCTCTGACGTTGGTTCACGTGGACAAACGAGTTGTGATCTACAGAAGAAAGCTATCGTGTCACCGATCTACTTACATGGTAAAGGAGGAGGACGCACTGATGGGCTTGCCATGTTCATCGACAGCTTCGCCTCTCTCCGGGACAACAATCTGAGTCCGGAATGTCTTCTCGAGGCTGACTGGAGCTAGATCTTCCAGGCGGAACTGTCAGGGGAGAAGAAGGAGGTTAAGGACCGTGGGAAGCAAGCGACGGGATGCATAACGGTCATAATACACCCCACCCTCTCCAACTCCCCCTCCCCCGCCCGGGACATGATCACGACCATGCTGTGTATTGAGAGGGGTAGGGCAGATGTAGGTTGGTAGGAAGGAGTGTGAAGAAGGGAAATGACGATGACGATTCCCAAGTAACGAAAGGTGAACGAGCAAGAGCCGATGACGGATGGAGTAGGATGATAGGGGATGAAAGTAACGGAAATGAAGTGAAGGATAGTGGTGAGTGTGTACACTAGAAGTAAATTGAAGTTTCTGCAGTTTAGTTCATAACAAACTCGAGACTTTTGCCATTTAGACGTCTCGCTTGTCACCAAAAAATGGTGCATTCTTGAACAATAGCAAGACAGTCACTGTGATATACTATATATAAACCTGTAGTGTCTACATGCATACAAATTTTCTCAAGATTCTAACTTGAAAGTAAATTCTCCGAGCCGATTCACTATGGTCGGTCACACACACACACACACACATATATATATATATATATATATATATATATATATATAATATATAATAATTATATATATATAAGAATTATATATATATATATATAATAATTTTTTTTTTTTTTTTTTTTTTTTTTTTTTTACTTTCAATTTGCCGAGTACAGCACCCGGACGAGAACGGTCTGTCGATCGATCCAAGAACACATTATTCCCCGGTCCACCAGTCACCCGAGTCTATCATCCGGTAAGAATAAAGTAGTTGGTTTTCTACAGTTAGAGAATATTTTTCAATATTATTTTTTTCCTTAACGTCCATGCAAGCATCTGTGAGTACGTTCGGTTCTGGCCTCTTGGCGATTAGAATAGCTTTGGTTTGACCTTTTAACGGCTACCGGTAACAGCTTCGTTGTACAAAAATAAATACAACAAAAATAAACATAACAAATAAATAAATATAACAATAAAAATAATAAAAAAGTAAAATAAAGTACTCCTCCGTCTTGCGCACGTTTTCAGACTCTAACCTTTCCCGCCAAATCAAGTTTGTACAGTAAATAGCTCCTTCATTCACAGTGCCCATTCTGTGGCTGCTGGCAAGCTCGTGTTTAAACTGTTGCTTACGCAGAGGCTATTTCGGGATATGAGGACGCAACATAGTGACCCCGAGGAGACAGGAACAGGAACGGGTAAGGGGCAACAAGGTGATGGGACAGTTAAAGAGAACGAGAAAGGAAATAGGGGAGATGAAGTAAGGAAAGGTTTGCGGAGGTTCACTGGGCAGAACGAATGAGGTGAAGAAAGGGGAGGAGGAGGAGAAAGAGAAGTACAATGGAAAAGGACAAGACAGGTAGTGTGATGAGAAGACCAAGATGACTGAGCGTAACTGCATGTTGATGTAGTGGTGGAAGTGATGGTTGGAGTGATAAAGGTGGTGGTGGAGGTGAATGTGGTATTGGTGGTAAAGACGGAAGTGGAGGTGGCAAAAGTGGGTGGAATTCGTCAAATGGTGAAAACGATGGTGTCAAACCGGGATGTTGGGGGGGGGGGGATGAGAGAAGGGTCGAATCGAGCTGCAAGGAGAGAGGAAAAAGACAGAAATACGAGTCCCCTTTCCTACTTATAACAGCTTACTTCTACATTCTGCTTGCTGACAAGAAACTGTATTTAGCCAAGCCAATCAACTTTTATATTAGAATAGCCAACCTTATCTCGATCGACTTTCACTGAGGATGCAAACCACCCCGATAGAGACAAGGACTTTTATTCAGCCGAGGGACACCTATGCTACGAAATTCAGGTGCCCAGAGTTCGTACAGTAAATGGAATCGTAAAGCACCAGTAAACGTCTTCAGACTGGAGGTACGTGTGGGAGTAAGCTCGAGCTGGCGGGTGCGCGTGGGAAGGGCGGGAACTGCC
Source organism: Oratosquilla oratoria (assembly GCF_046742065.1). NCBI lineage: Eukaryota > Metazoa > Arthropoda > Malacostraca > Stomatopoda > Squillidae > Oratosquilla > Oratosquilla oratoria. The sequence goes on along the minus strand of NC_134816.1, from coordinate 23,240,868 downwards.
CAGGGCACGGGAGGTTTCTATTGGTCGCGAAGGACGCGCTGAGCCCAGCTGAGGTGGCGGGGCCGAGACGTTATTCGTTGAAATGTAGGCAGATGTTACTCAATTCTCAGATTTGACTGAAGGCGGTTATTCCATGTTCTATTTTTACTTTACTGGTGTGTCATCACGATTATTATTCTGACATTTTTATCTAAATATATGAAGTTAAATGCAGTAACTATATGAGAAATAAAAACAATTCAATGTCAATACGACGGGTACTGTGTTTACAGAAGAATATCACATTTTCATTGCGCATTCATATATGACCTGCTTACTATGCAACTTCAGCTCCATTCCCTTCAACACAGTGACACATTTTTCAGATCCTGTTGCAGCCAGTGACAGACAATTTTAGCCAGTTGAGAAACGGACGGACACTGTCTAAAGGTCCTCTCTGACGTATTAAAGTTTGTGGTCACAGCAAAATCAGAATGACATCACTGTCTAGATTCTAGACAGTGATATCATTCTGATCTAGAAAGAGCTCGCCTGATCACGGGCTCGGTAGACAAGTCGCCACAAAATAAAATTATTTTACGTGTTGTAAAGCTTCCAGTCACAGTTGGGAAAAAAAAAAAAAGCTGGGGAGGAGCATGGCACAATCGTGGTAATATGTCATGACACACCCAATAGTTTACACTATGCATATATGGATATCCAGGTTGCCGAGTGACATTTTCCTACACTTTTCTTTACTGTTGATATTTCCGAGAAAAAAATTAAACTATATTTTGCACAACTAATTTCATGAGGATTCCCTTTCACTGCAACTCGATCTGATGAACGTTATGTGATCCTATTCAGCCAAGGGGGGACTACAGCAAATCTAAAAGGTTAAATTTATCTTGCTTACTTCTTTCATTACTAATTATGACTCAGGGGGCGAAAGAGAAGACTTTAGCCACGCATATGGTTCGCTCGAAGCCTGGAATGGCGCCTAAGCAGCAGCAGCGGCCACGAGTGAATGAAACAGGGTTGGTGTGTAGGAAGGAAAGGGCAGGAGATAAATTACGATACAAGGAAAAGAATACGGAGAGGTGGCTAGGTGTTTGGGAGGTAGGGGGGCCGCTGGGTTGTGAATGAAGGGTAGATGGTGACGAATTAAGGGTAAGGGAGGGGAAAGGGGGAGGGTATTTGGGATAAGTGGTGGGAGAGGGATTAGGGGGTGATGTGGAGGTGAAGTGCAAGTGGAAGATGACTACTATATGGGGTGAAAGGGATGCTCGTAAAGCTTGTAGGATGCGGGTGAGGGTGAGAGGTGGTAACGAAGTGAAAGGAGATCAGAGACGAGCAGTGTGGAGTTGATTCATAAGTCGTCGAGAACAAAACATACTACTCCTTCGACACAATCACTTACTTTTAGCCACAATTAAACATATCTAAGGCGTCGCAACGCAACAATACACAGCAAAATGCTCGAGCAATGTGACGTATACTAAGTCCATAATAATTCGTATAACACGGGCAACATCACCTCCGTTTACGTGTGACGCAGTGGCTGACCAACTGTACACGATATGGGAATGACGTCAGGATGGGCAGGGGGATAGGAAGCGTGATATATTATGGGAAGGGTAATTATGAACGTGGGTGTGTTAGGAAAACCAGAGGCAAAGATACGTAGGATGGGGGACTTGTTGGATGTAAGCGGGTTTCAAGAACATGGGGTAACGTTCCAGGAGGACATGAGGGAGTGAGGGAGGGAGGGAAAGACGCAGACACAGATTGGGTGGGGGAGAAGGGAAGGAGAGTGAGAGAAGGAGGGGGAGGGGGGTAGATAGGGAGAGGAAAGACAAACAGACACAAAGATAGGGCGAGAGAAGAAGGGAAGAACAACTTACACAGAAAGGGTGGGAGAGAAGAAAGGAAGATGTGAAGAGAGAGGGAGGGAGTGATAGAAGGGTGACTGAGAAAGCGAGTGAGAGAGAAAGAGGGCGAGTTATGGAGACTTAGAGAAAAGAGGTTTGAAGTTAGTTTAACGAACTTCGGTAAGGACTGGAGCCTTGAGTATCGGTAAAGAAGAAGAAGACGGAAGGAGCAACGACTAGAAGTGCGGAGCCATCAGCGGGTAACCTGTGTAAGGGCGTGGGTTTGCGAACGCTTCCAAAGGCGTGGGCGTAGACAGCCGGGCCGTTCTCCTTCACCCGACTTGTGTGACCACCGCAGCCACTACCACTGGTGCAACTTCAATCTTAACTCTACTCCTTCGGTCTTGTACACCAACTTCACACAACTCGTACGTTGAACGTTATATTTTTCCCATTATATATATATATATATATATATATATATACACACACACACACATACATATACTTGTACAGCAACTTCACACAACTCGTACGTTGAACGTTATATTTCTCCCATTATATATATATATATATATATATATATATATATATATATATATATATATATATTAATCACGAAGAACCCACAGTCGGAATAAAAGGGCTATATTTATTAGCCGAAATATAGAAGTTACACTTTCTTCTAAGTTTCCTTTTATTCCGACTGTGGGTTCTGCGTGATTATTATTTACAAATGTGCCACATTTTGTCCAAGTGATATTATATATATATATATATATATATTTATATATAATCTTACGCCAGAAGGCATTTGACTGCCAACAAATTCACCTTTGCCCTATGTACGTGACAGCCAGCTCACAGGTACTGGTGGCCGCTGGAATCGATAGGGGTACCCATGTAATACGAATCGAGACTGAAACAAATGCGATACAGCGAGGACGTTCTCCCAGTGAATGCAACCCAAACCGAGCCCGCTGGGGTCAAAATTAGGATATCTTCAAAAATTATGTTTATGAACACCAAATGTTTTCGTTTCGCTTGGAAAAAATTTGTCTGTAAAGAAGCTACTTCCATCAATAAATCAAAACAGAATAAGAACTTAATCTATTTAATCCTGAAGGGATTTGCAAGGTTTTATTCTGGCTAATATCGGTTTTATTCAGCATAAGAAAGCCCCTAAGACTAAATAAAATCTGCTTCGAAAAACTGTTTTATTATTGGTGGGATTTATAGGATTTGACAGACGATTTAATTGTTTAGGTTACGAGAAACCACTATAGTTTTCTTCGGCTTATCATTGCCGTCCTACTGCACTATAAGCCAAGCTGTGAGCAAAGGCGGATGACATCATCTTGTATTCTCATCCTGACTGCAGGCAGACGGTTTTATCCAGGATATATATATATATATAAAAAAAAACTTGTCATCCAATTGTTAGAACAAATTTCGATTAGCTCTCCCACATGTGACTTGCAACATTTATCACCAAACCAACAGAAAAAAATATATATTCGTTACGTTCGCTTTGGTATATCCCTTCTTGTCGATGATAAACATATTTCCCCGCACACTCGTACTTCTCTACTGGAAGATATCAATTACAGATTCTTGGAAATTTCATCACCGTAATGTTTTCTTCTCCAGCTCATATTATCCCGTCTTATCTGACTGTCCAAAACCGGTTTCCGTGCTTGGGTCAAGATGTACTAAAATCTTACGACATGCCTGGCGTCACAATTTTATCTAAGAAATAATTAAAATAATAAATAAATTAATAAGATAAATTAATCAATAATAAAAAAAATTGGGCCAATAAATCGAGTTCTGTCTCAGTACAGTTGACCCGTGACGTCAAATCGCTTCAATAGGTTTCGATGGAATGTTTAATGATCGTGGTGGTGGGGGAATTAAATTTTGTTTATATTTTTAATAGTTACAGCGGGGCTGTAACGATTCCAATTTTTATGATAAGCGTCGTAAAGTTACGACAAAGTTCCGAGATCCTACCCACCCCAACACCAGCAGAGTTGAATGTCAAATCTGCAGAACTTCCAAGCATGCAGCCCAGATTCGATTCCCCCCACCCCTTCCCTTCTCTCCATGGCGAGAGCGGACACTATCAATCAATCCGATGGCCCCGTTGTTTTGTACGAAGTAGGAAATATCTCGATATGGTCAGGGGTACACTGGTGTGGTCCTGGGTGTGTTCTTGGTTCTCTTCTTTCTGGTCGATCGAACCACCGCTGTAGGTAAAAATGCCAATCGACACTTTCTGGTATGTAGTTTTGATGCCATACGACAAACGCCCAGAAAAATATCGTATTGTACGAATTCATTACGTGTTATACCTTGCTCACTTCTAAGCTGCCACTGCCGGACGCATTTCTAAAATATTTCTAAATGAAATTCTAAAATAAATAATACACATTACTATTTATGAACAATTCCTCTGAATACATTCAGTACGAGCTTTCAGTTAAGCGAAATATATATTTATATTTCTACCCCACACGTCGGTAGTGACAATTGAGGACGGTCGCACATGCCTCTAACCAAGCTGCTTAGGAACAATACTGTCCTCCAACGAAATTTAGAACGAGGAAGAAAAAAAAAATCTTCAGTTTGACATATGGCAGTATCAACTGTTAGCCGAGCTATTTTGTTATTCAACCCTAACCGATGTTGGAAAGCTTCCAACGTGTATGAAGGAAGGAGTGTTGTGCCAAGTGACCGTTACACTACGATTTTGTTTCAGCGAGTCTGAGAAAAGTTATGACTACTTCATGGCAACAGGGCCGGCAGATTGGCTGCAGCTGTTGCCATACAAGGCGTTTACGTTTATAAACACTACAATGGGCAGCCTCCAAAACAGTACTATAGCAAATGCGTCGATTACTGCAGACATTATTCAGTCATTAACAAATGAGCAATCAGATCCTACATCCTAAGATAGCCTTAATACTACTTATCTAATTGTTTCATTCTTTCCATTCCTAGGTCAGTCTACTAGCCGAAAAAGTCTGCTGTTTTAATCCCACTCACATCAAAGTACATTACAACTTTCGTTCAATTTGGACAAGTTTTACGAGACCCATGGTATAACTGACTGAAAACTATCCACTAGACGTCCAAAGCACTAAAAATCTTGCAGCTACAGAAAGATGCCACGAGAACGAACTAAACTGTCTTCCAGTTATTCAGCCATCAATGGTCACCACGGAAAATAGCAAGCCATTGGCTGCGTCTCAGAAGACCACAATAATTAGAATGGAGCAGTTAACCCCTTTGCATTTTGAATATCATTGAATCATAGCTGCCGCCAAGACAATTAATCTCAGTTACCTTCAGGAAAGAAACGTATTTATGCCAACCCCCGAAATATATATATATATATATAATGACAGTTTATGACCAGTTTTTGCTCTATCAATTTTATCATTTAGATCTAATAATTCATTGGTTAGATTTAATCAGTTAATTGGCTCGTACCTACGCCTACACTTCTCTCGCCGCTACTACCTGCCGTCTTGTTTTTGTCGACATTTCAACAGTCACGTGTTTCTATGTTTATCGATGCGTTTTCTGTTTAAATATATACATTAAAACCTCTAAGCATTCCTCAAGTAACATAAAAAAACACCCTGTTGGGTTTTTATCATAGGGATTTAATTATTTTATGGAAGGAAAATATACTCGTGTTTATTTTTTAACGTATCCCCTTCACTAATAAGTTTTCTTTATCCACTATATGAGCAACGTTTCTCCGGGGCTGGCGTTGGTTATTTCAATACCAGTTACAATTACTTATTCTAATTCCTTTACTATTTTATAGATTAATTTCCAGCGTACCTCCCTACAGACCGAACAGCGGAACAAAACTTGATATTATCCAAAATTAACGGTGAGCAAAATTGTACCGACCGCAGTAGTTTGAAAATAAATTTGTTGAAACAAATCACGAAGCTCTCCCTTCTGTCGCTATCGACAACCGCTCACCGATTTTTATTCCCAGTTCCCGAAAAACTGATAATCACAAAGCTTAATACAAACCACCTAGCGTCAGCCATAATAAAACTACAAATACTCCTGTCTGAAGAAAAAAAAAGGGCAATTTTAACCCCCTAAATCAAGGCAATCATGTCCCTTAGGTACGGTGATGGGTTAATACTGTCAAAACCACTTAAACATAATCATGAATATAAAACCCATTGTAAGAAACGGCTGCCGCCAACTCGTTCTCATAAAAACTGGTGGACCAGGCGCAGCGCACGGGGTAGGCAGTCTTCGTTTGTGTACGTAAACATTACGTACACGCGCACACAAACTTACACGCACGAAGGTACCCATCCCCGGCGGCAAAGTTGAGCGTGTGTCACACATGCACAACTAAGGTATGAGCCAAACAAGGGGGGAGCATAAGTGACACAAACAGCAGGATCTAGACAGACTAATGAGACGTCGAGAAGGGTGGTCATGGCATGAAATGAATCCAAGAAAGACCACAAGTAATACTAATACGAGTGTGTTCACACATACACAAGGTGTGTGTATGTATTGGATGTGCACATGGCTGTATGTAACATACTGCCGTCCCAATACATGATTTATGAAGAAAAAAAATACACCTGAAAAATTAAGTACTGCGTAGGTTAAGTACCTTAGGCAATAATTCTTCACCAGCCCTATACCATAATCACACTACGCTTTTAAATTCTAAAACTAAAAAAACTAACTACAACGTTTCTGACTGAAGAAAAAACTTGCTCATCCCTAGCTCCTTATAGGCTGGCAAGACTGCGTTCACTCTTCGGGTCTCCACACCTCCATGCATGGAAGAGGATGACCTAAAACTCCATCGAGGGCGAGTGCCCACAAGGACAAGTGCGTCGGCCTCAAGGCTCGACCACATCCCGCCCACCTGCTGCCCGGCTTGGGGTACCCCCGCCTCCGACCGACAAGCATCGCTCGTACACCACATGATCAGGTTTGAAACCGTCGACGCTGCGACCGAGACCACTGCAGACACCTTTCGATTAATGGTCTCCATCGCCACTTTAGGAGGTTCACTTTTACCTGCGAATATTTCCAGGCACTGCCTACTTTGCCTTTGCACACAATAGGAACTTCTGCTACCACATGGCGTGTGCTGGGGCCAATTGTATGCGAGGCCAATTTGCGAAGAGCTCAAAGACACAATGGAATACAATGGAGAGCATTTTGCATTCACTGTAATTAATGTCTTCCCTTAATGCACAGACCCTTCTGTATAGGGGAGGAGGGGAGGAGGTGGGTGGTGCACTTTGGCTAACACCTTTTGAGATCAAACATTACCATCATCCACGAATGACCATCATCACTAAACGCATTTGCACGACATCGAGAACAAATTTACATTTCACTGATATGACGTCACATCGCCAGGGATCACACTTAACGAACTCGCTAACCTTATCGTTCTTCGAAACTTTTTTCTTCGAGATGGATGTGGAGGAGGTCGAGGTCGAAGTGGGCTTGGAGGAGGTCGAAGTGGGCTTGGAGGAGGTCGAAGTGGGCTTGGAGGAGGTCGAAGTGGGCTTGGAGGAGGTCGAAGTGGGCTTGGAGGAGGTCGAAGTAGGCTTGGAGGAGGTCGAAGTAGGCTTGGAGGAGGTCGAAGTGGGCTTGGAGGAGGTCGAAGTCGAAGAGAGCTTGGAGGTGGTCGAGGCTGAGGTGGGCTTGGAGGAGGTTGAAGCTGAAGTGGGCTTGGAGGTGGACTTAGAAGTTTTGGAAGTGACATAAGACGACTTCGAAGTGCGGGATGATTGGTCCTTTCTGCCATTTACGGAAGATGATGTCGGTTTGGAGCTCTGGGATGAAGAAGTCTTCGAACTATATGACGAAGACAACTTGGAGCTAGAAGGTGAAGATGTCTTGGAATTACGGCGTGATGACTTGGAAGTATAAGACGATGATGATGTCGACGGTATGAGAGGATCAGGAGAGAAGGACTTGGAAGACGTCTTTGTAATAGCCGGGGAGAACGACTTCAAAGATGTCTTTGTAATTGCAGGGGTGCATGACTCGGAGTGAGTGGACAAAGACGTCTTGGTCACAACAGGGGCATACGACTTAGAAAACGCCGACGACGACGAAGACGACTGGAAGGACGAAGACGACGACTTGGAAGTAAACGACGACGACGACTTCGATACGAACGATGTTGAGGACGACTGGAAGGACGTGGACGAAGAGACGAAGGACGACGACGATGACTTGGAGGCAAAGGACCTGTTGACTCCCGAGGAGGCCTGGGGGACTATGTGTAGGGACGAGGAGAAAGAGGGAGCCCCAAGATTCCCGCCTCCACTAACGCTCCACGACGTAGATGCCCCATCACCTCGCCTCCACTCCATCGCAACTACTGACTCCTGGCACGATCTGCGGCCCAACGGGCAGCGCCTCCTCCCACCACCTCCCCCTCCCCCTCCGTCATCCTTCACTGTCTCCCACCTTCTTTCCTTAACAACCTTTTGCAAAATAGAAGAAAACCTTTCCCTTTCATCAGCGGTTTTTGGCAAGCCTTCCCTTGACCCCTTGGCTGTATTTCTTCTTTAACGAAACCTATCGACACAATCTTCTCCACCACATCAAATATGAGCGAGTGGACACGTCACGTTAAAAACGACCGTTTTCTTTCTTATACATATGAATACGAGCTGATTGGATACAGACCTATGGACATAATAAAACACACATAGAAAACATACACAGTCCGTGCACAAAATATTTGTACATGCAATCCAGGAAGTCGAAGGTGGGCGGACTGGTGGATGGGTGGCAATCCACAAGGACAGTGTCCGCGCCCACGCTGATCCACCCACGTCAAGAAACCTGAGGGACGAAGAATGGGCGAGAACGTTCAAAGCGGAAATGCTTACCAAACAAGAGGAATAATAAGAACTGGCGAGAGAGAGAGAGAGGACGAGAGAAAGGTGAAATGACCGCGAACAAAGATAATGAAGTAAGCGAAACGAAAAATAAGAAATTACGAGGTAGGAAAGAAAATTACAAACACGCAAACTCAGGCGCGCGCGCGCGCACGCGCATACACTCGAGACTTCTGACAGACTCAACATTTCCACGTAGTGTATGACGTCACTACGAATAACGAGACATCTCGCATCCGCCGATGGGGGTCTAAGGTTAAATGTGCTCTAGTGGGGAGGAGGAAGGGGAAGAGAGGGTGGAGGAGGAGAAAGGGGGAGAGGGGAGGAGGAAGGGGAATAGGGGGTGGAGGAGGAGTTAAAGGAAGAGGGGGTGGAGGAGGAGTTAAAGGAAGAGGTGGGTGGACGAGGAGGTAAGGGAAGAGGGGTGGACGAGGAAGGGGAAGAGGGGTGAAGGAGTGGAAGATATATGGGAAGGGGAAGAAGTGGAGACGGAAGGGGGGAAGGAGGAGGAAGGTGGTAATAATGATGTTGAGAACGAGGAGAAAAGTGGGATGAGAGGTGGACGAGACTGAATGATAAAGACAAAGGCGGGACGGGACAGAGGAGAGAACAGAAGTTAGAAGGGGAGATTGGGGAGGGAAAAAACTGGGGGAAACAATTCAGGGAGGAGGGGGAGGACGTGGGGAGGAGGAAGAGAGCGAGGGGGAGGAGGTAAAGGAGGAAGGAAAGAGAAGAAGGGGGTGAGGGGAAGGGTGTGGGAAGAGTTGACAAAGGGTGAGTCGTGCACGATTGAGGAAATATTGAGAAGGTTCAGGACTAGGAAGGGTGGTAGAGTTGAAGCAAAATGAGTAAGGGAAGGGATGAAGATGATGAGGGAAGGAGAGGAAAGGGAAGGGAAGAGAATGGGGGTATGGATGAAGATAAGGGGAGGAGGGAAGACAGCCAAGACGACAGGTGTAAGGGCGATGCGTTAAGATCTATCATCCAAGTGATATGAATAGGAAATTGACCCTTCCGTTGCGCCTCGAGAGCAAGAGCGTTCCAACATAGAAAACGTGAACCCCCAAGAGATATTCATCCAGTGATGACTAAATCACGTCTCTAGCTACCTTCCCGCGTCGTGTAGACACGTCAACGGGCGAGTGTGTGGGTACAAAACTTGCGAGTTTTAAGCGCGAGAATGAGCGAGAAATCCTTAGCCAACACCGGGCGTGCCGTCTTATGCTGATACTCTCCCCGCCCCCCTCCCTCTCTGTCCTTACTCCACCCTCCATTCGACAATCCCAAAAGGTAAGAACACACGTACGTGTGCACTCACTGTATGCACACTTCCATGTTCATCTTTGTACTTTAAATAAAAGTTTATGGTCAGTGTTACCTTTCTTCCTTGACCAGGTGCACTAATGTCAGTCTGGATACGTTGACGCGCATGCGCGCGTTGTGCAAACACACGCGATTTTATCATCAAAATTTGGCGAAATCGTTTGTCTTAGTTTCCCTGCAAGTACTTAGCGAATACCCAATACTGACCCATGACATATTAAGTAGACAGCTCTTATTTTCCGTTGACGAGTTTTTACAATTACACATGGCAATTCACAAAGTACGTGATTACGTGAACATTAAACTACTAGTGCAACACCAACGGACGACACATTACATAGTTCCGACATTAAGTGGGTCAGGTTGATTTACCCAAGAGTACACAAGACCCGGGCTTGAACAGTCCACGGCACGTGGGCGTCACCCGTCATTCCCTTCTGCTGGGCTACCTCTCTCTCTCCATTCGTCTCCGGCAACGCCCAACCGGTGGACCCAGATCATTCGCCCCGAAGCAAGCACCCCAGCTCGCGTGCCCCTAAGCAAGCACGCAAGTTCGCGCGCCCCGAACTGAGCATCCCAGGTGAAGCGTCGTAAGCTCACCACGTCAGTCGAGGAACTTATTTTCCGCGCCCTTCCCTATCGCCATATCGGTGTGCAAATGTCCACACATTCGGATGAGGGGTGGAATACGAGATGATCTGTGTGAGGTCCCGTGCCTTTTAGGACATCAGTGCCAACCTGGATGCCGGGTCGACACACCTGCGTCGTACAATATGGCTGACATTCGACGGATCAAGATATATATGACTACAATTCACGTGCAGTTGCTGGAATGACCTTAACGGTTATTTCCATCGCAAATACAGAAAATTCCGTTCAGTATTACAGTTAAAAATGTGATACTGTATCATACAACACAAATATACAGGAGCTAACGAGTAGATGGAACTGCATTAGAAGTATTTATATATATGAGAAACGAGTTCGAGACTTGTTCTCGACTGCACATTAGCCACGATTACTGTGATGCATTGACTCGAAATCCTGCATGCCTTCGTTAGATCTCCAACGGCTACCAGAAACAAACAGTTACGTCTTGGACTGGACCCGGTCACGGCTAACCATCACGAAAACAAAACCTAGAAGACAAAGAACGATCACCGAAACTTCGGACAGCCGATTCCTGGCCCATTCCGTACCAGGTGGGACTTCTCCTTCCCCTTTACCTTCCGCCAGACTACTCTATTCATCTCTAGCACCCCCATCCTCCTTAGGGGTCAAAATCGTGTGCACAGTTACCGGCGCGACAGCTTAGCGCAAGGACGCCGGTCCATGTATGGCGACGCAGCCAGCCGTGCTTTCGAATCGTCTCGAACCAGTCCTCCCCCAAGAGACCTGACGAAGACCTAACATTTAACCTCGTAGACGGCAGAGATCTTTCATTTGTATTTTCCTTTGCTGCCGACACGTGATTTTATGGAGGAATCATAGCCCTTCCCAGTCGTGATTAACATGTACGTACAAATAGACTGCCGTCAAACAATTTTATTACGCCGAAGATAATTCGTTTTTGAAGGCTAACAAAGCATGGAAAATGGTCCAATGAATTAAGTATATATGTAGTATGTATATGTGTTGTGTATATATATATATTATACACAGCCCTCCCTTTTAACCTACCAGCATCCCTGTGCAACTTTGTCACACTTTCACTTCTCTTCTCCGGTTTTGGTGACCTGCCTACCACTTGCCGTCCTTTCCTGACTCACACTTTTTACCCCGCTCGATTTCCCACTTGTTCTCTTCTCCGTCTTCTTCCATTTCTGTCCACGCGTTCAACTTCTCGTCGAACACCCGACCATACTGGTCACATAATCTCGTACTCTTTACCTATTTCATTTTCTCTATTTTTACCATCCTAACAATGTCTTCCATCTTTCTTTTCCTTTTCGACTTTTCCAGAATTCTTCTCATACCTCGTCCATTCACCTCAGTACATACGCAATTCTAATTTAATCTATCATCTACATCTTCCATTTCGCTCACCACACCACATCTAAAATATTGTCTCAGTTGTAATTCGGACTACTGTCCATTTTTGAACTCCTTGATATTTTCAATCCCACTCACCTTTTTTCCCTGTCTCCTACCGAATTCCTTGCGTCTGACATCATTGGGTCTTCTCGCTTCACCTCACCGTCTCGATATTTCCAAAAACAAACGCTACTTATCTTGGTCGTTATCTCTATCATTTATTTGGTGTCTATTTTTACCAGCTTTCACACAACCTTGACTTCTACCTCGATTACTCTTCCTTAATATTTACTTCAATTTTCATTCCGATGTACAAGTTTGCAGAATAATTCCATTTACTTATTTTTCTATTGCGTATTTCATTATATTTTTGACACTTTTTTAATTGAATGACTCAAGTTTTCTTACTAATATTTCAGTCTTTTACTGTTAAATCGTAGCCATCTTAATTTTTCTTAACATCTTCCTTTTATTAGAAGAAAAATCTTCATTTCTTATGGAAAGCCTTGTATTGGAAGACGTGGGCATAATGGCTGGTTTTTCATATCAAAGTTAACTTCAGAGTAAATAAAAGATGCCAGAATGTGGATAGGTTGAAACTTACCATAAGTACCATGACACAGCCTGACTTCCATGAGAACATATATAAGCAAAAACATTTTATAAACTTTTCACAGGAGTTGCTTCAATTTCCAGTAAACACTGAGAATGCTGTTTTATGTCATGTGCAAGTGACATCCATTATCATCTTATTTATATGACTGCAGAGAATGTACAGGTATTTGGGATGTTAAGAGAGAATAGGAATATTGAAGACGTATGTGGGTGGAGAGCTTCATGGTTGATCATGCCCCTGACTGGTACAATGGGAGTAAACACATCTTACATGGCTAAACAATACTAAAAACCGAAGGAAAAAATTCCAATTATTCCTCTTTTCAATCTCTTACATAAAACAATTTGGCTACCATTTCAGTTTTCATTCTCCTTTACTCATATTCTCCTTATCAAAACATTTGCATCAACCTACTTTACATTACAATCAAGATGCACATCATACAACTAATGTAATTTCAAGTATCTACCTCGACCCTCCATCAACCTTATACCATTTTGTTTCCTCCATGTGCAGGCACACACACACTGTACTCCAAATGTACAAAAGTCCAAGATCCCTCATCAACTTTCCTTTGAGACATGTACCCAACTACCCACTATCATATTTTGTACTTCTTCAAAGTCCATGAATACAATCTCCATCATTCTTCTTTACACAACTTCCCTATTACTTATTCCTACTCCCCTACCCAACAAGCTCACAAACTTCCTAAATAATTTTCTTTCCCTTTTATCTCCCCATAAAAAACACCCTTTCCTCACATTAGCAACATTTGAGCTTTGGTAACAATCCTATTCCATGTAGTGACATTCTTTCTTTAAGAAGCACAATCACCTTTCACTTTCTCATCCAAAAACATTTCAGAATAACATAAAATTCAAATATGACTATTCCTACATACACTTACCTGCAAATTGTGTTCCAATTAAATACAACATACCCAGCTCTCTTTATTTGAGAATCATTTAAAATGCTTTTCCCAATTTCTTTTAAGCTTACAGCAGTCAAAGAGAGCAAGACAGCAAGAGAGATAATGCAAATGAGATTGCGAAAGAAAGAGAAATGGGGAAAGTTAGGAAAGAAGTTGGGGAATAGGGCAAAAAGGGAGAGATAGGGAGAGATGGAGATGAAAAAGGAGAGGGGAGAGGGGCTGTAGTAGGAAGAGAAGGAAGATGAGGATTACGGGAGGAGAGAAGAAGAAAAGAGTATAGGAAGTAAAAGATATTACTGGAGACAGATGCAAGAGAGGGAGGAGAAAGGAGAGAATGAAAACAGAAGAAAGGGAAAGGCATTATCATATTTCAAATGTGAAAAAATACAATGAAAAAAATTATACTAAAGTACATGAACCACAGTAAATAATACAAGTAAAAAAATAAGGAAGTACAAACAAGATAACACAGATTTAGTGTATTCTTTATTGTGTGTGGGTGTGTGGGCATGTCTGTGTTTCCACAAAGGCTGCTACACAAATCAGTGAGCATCTATTTCTGTACTTTTTTCAGTGACTTGCAATTATATATTATTTCACCCTTCATTCATTCTCTCTTTTACACACACACACTCTACAATTACATAAATGCATGTACACACACACACTCACTCTACAATTACATAAATTTGCACACTTGCATGCACACATGCACACGCACACACACACACACACACAGCCAATGGTTGCCTCAAGTTTCACTGACTGGAAACCACACCAGCTAGCAATAGTATCCCGGCCCTCATATACATTTCCCTGGGAAGGAACCTTTGACTCGTGTCTGTGTTGTCTTAGTATGGGACTGTTTCTATATCAGCAGCTGCAAGTATTTAGGCGAGGAGGAATTACTGGAAGTCAGTTCTCCTTGTGTTTAAAGATTGAGAAAATACAGATAAAGTTGTTAAAAGGTATCTTGAACTCAGTCCAAAGACAGTGTCAGCCCCTCAGTCTGTTTTACACAAACACACACAATCACATAAACACATATGGTACACAAAAACATTTACTTGAACTATACAAAACATGTGTCAATACTCCTTATACACTGCAAACTTACACAGGCAATTACAAACACATATACACTCTCAGATGCATAAACACTTTGAAAGCACATATCCACTCATATACAGACTTAAAAGTACATAAATCCTCCACTAATAATATATTATGCAAGTACTGAAAAACACTGAAAATCAATTACCACTACCATAAATTAAATACAAGAATGAATTATATATATATATATATATATATACATATATATACATATACATATATATACATATATATATATACATATACATACATATATATATACATACATATATATACATACATATATATATATACATACATATATATATATACATACATATATGTATATATATATATATTATATATATATACATACATATATATATACATTATATATACATACATATATATATATATACATATATATATTATATATACATACATATACATACATATATACATATATATATATATATATATATATATATACATATATATATACATATATACATATATACATATACATATATACATACATATATGTATATACATACATATACATACATACACAAATATATACATACATATACATATATATATACATACATATACATATATACATATATGTATATATACATATATACAGGGTGGGGCGCGGAAACTTCCCGATTTGGGGATTGAATTATAAAGTGTTTACACTTCACAATTCTTTATTCTACTTTTATGTCTGTCACACAACATGGAAGATTTACTTTTACACAGTTCTAAAAACAATATCTTTTAAATGTCCACCTCCATTGTCAATACACTGATTCAGACGATTTCGGAAGCTTTGGTCTACTCTCTCTAGCATGGTGAGCGGTATATTGGCTATTTGAGTGCGGATGGCATTCTGTAGGTCTTCCAGGGTCTATGGACGGTCGTTATAAACCATGGATTTGAGATAACCCCACAGGAAATAATCATAGGGGCCTACATCAGGCGAGCACGCTGATTTCCCTGAGAGGCGATTTAAACTGGCCAGCGTGCTCGCCTGATTTAGCCCCCTGTGACTATTTCCTGTGGGATTACCTCAAATCCCTGGTTTATAACGACCGTCCACAGACCCTGGTAGACCTGTACAGAATGCCATCCGCACTCAAATAGCCAATATACTGCTCACCATGCTAGAGAGAGTAGACCAAAGCTTCCGAAATCGTCTGAATCGGTGTATTGACAATGGAGGTGGACATTTAAAAGATATTGTTTTTAGAACTGTGTAAAAGTAAATCTCCCATGTCGTGTGACAGACATAAAAGTAGAATAAAGAATTGTGAAGTGTAAACACTTTATAATTCAATCCCCAAATCGGGAAGTTTCCGCGCCCCACCCTGTATAAAGAAACTAGTGACCTAAACAAACCCCAACAAAATAAGATGTGCTACTCACCGTAAATTTCTTCTCATGTTGGTACTTGTTGTATAGCCTGGCTATTCGTTCGTAGGTTTCATCAGCCAGGAATTGATACAGCTGGTTCAGTGTGTCCAGCTGCCTCTCTACAAGCTCCGCCCCGCCGCTCTGCAGTCGGGGTCTTTTTGAGAGACTTGCATCGAGGCTTGGATGGACCTCTTCGAGACTTGCCTTATATTGGGCCAGGCGCAAGTCATAGATCTAGGGGCGTTATAAATTAGTCAAAGTTAGAGCTGGGGGTTAGTGATGGCCCTTCAAAATGTCTTGTAATGTTTGTTTGTGTGTGTGTGTCTAGGTGTTCATGTGCACCGAGCTTAACTATCAATCAGCTATTGCTCATATGTTCAGTTGAACCACAAGGAAGAGATATTATGCGATAGAGAAGGACTTAAGCCACCAATCCTTCATACAAGAAAGAGAAAGATGTTATTGTAATCTACGTGGACTGATTATGATTATTATGATTAATATTATTGTGTTTATTATTATGTACCATATTATATACATGCCCAATACTATACTTGATATGAATGTATATATGAAAAATACACCTGAGCTTAAGAGAAAAGCATGCTAGAGGTTGCAAAAAAATTAATCAGTTACTATACAATGGCATCTATCTCCACCTGTAAAGAACTTCCAATAATGTGTAATCTGTTAACACCTACACACTCGGAAATTTTATAAAGGATTGTACATTTTTTTTTTTTTCCCCTGTTATACACATACCTTGGCTTCCCTAATGAAACGGCTGCCAAGGATATTAACATGTTCTATGCTTGTTTTCTTCTCAACTATTATCAAGTACATTTTCTGCAAAGAGAACATGATGCATTATTACCCTGAAAATGAAAGAAGCATTTGCAGTTAAATCCTGAAAGAAGAAGCCTTTACATTACACGGGGGGTAATGTCAGAGGGTCACGTTTGGGAGTCACGGGTCAATCCTGGAAGGGAAAGGTTATGGCAGGACGGGCAATTCTAGGCAGGAACTACGAGAGGCGGCTGGCGAAGATGATGGTGATGATGAATAAAATGGAATGGTGATACTTTTAGGTTTTGGGTTGGTGATACATGGGTTGGGTTGTGGTGTGGGTTGGGTTTCCCTAGGATGTGGTGTTGGGGTTAGTACATCATAGGAAGGCCAATAAGGAAGAGGAGTCTCAATATTGAAAAAGATCACTATTGTATATGCTTTTGTGTCTCATGAAGTATATTTATATTGTGTCAATAAAGAAGAGAGATCAGTAGAGATAAGTCGTATATATTAACAATCTTTCCCCACTATAGGTGGTGGGGAATGGATTGTGGAAGCAAGTTAATGAGAACCTGGCCTCACAGGATCCAGTCCTCGTGAGGTGACCAGTGCTTTAAATTTTATCATTCCTTTACCTCTGGAATGAGAGCATATTCAAGTTGAAGAACAGGATAGAAAAGTAGAGACAGATGCAGAGAGATAGAAAGAGATAAAGAATCCGCTTTCTTTTTCTCGAGGAGGTCATGGGTAGACAGATCGTCCCCCAAGCTTACCCTCAGCCTCTCGAGTTCAAGCTCAGCCTCTGAGGGCCCAAGATCCTCGATCTTCTGGTTTCGGAGGTCGTTGTTGAGGTTGGAAAGTTCCTCCTTCTCAATGTCGTGGCCATTACTGTATTTCGATAACAGCTCACATGCAGCTTCACAACTTCGCAACCTGTGAAGTACAGAGACTCTAGTCAAGTTACAGCAGATTACAGTCAACAGGAAATTGGATATGTTATAGATTGTGAAAAAAAGAATAAACAAATAAAATAAATAAAAATAACTGCACACAATTGAACTAAAAAATAGGTAGAGGTCTAAGTTTAAATAAATTTTAAACAGAACATAATAGAGATAGAGGGGTAAGACACAGCAAGGTGGGGAGGAGGAGAGATAGAAGAAGAGCGAGAGAGAGAACAGGAAAAAAAAAAAAAAAAAGGGAGGTGGGAAGGGGGAGGAATATTCTTGAATTTTGTCACTGATAATTATAACCAGCAATTCTATCATTTGGGGTAATATTACAAAGATGAGGAGTCACAGAAATAGATCAGCATTCTTTTATGAATAGAGATTTGTTTCCAATCATTAGCGACTCCATAAGACTCATGCACTCAACAACCCATACTGAGAGATAACTATGACACTGTGATGATGACCTTGAAGAGTTATACATCATTCAGATAGAATCTGACATAATACAACCTCGGGATATGCCCCATGTGAGGATCTTTATTGGTATAAAGTTTTGCTTGACAAAGTTCTAAAGAATGAATTGTTGTACCAATAAAGACTTCATTCTTACATAATCTAATTTATGTCAGTTTCTGTAGGTCTTCTGCAAGAGACACCAGGGTTAACAGAGTGATTGGTTGATCATATCTGTCTTTCGTAACACAACCTCCCCTATTCAAAGAGACAAAACAACCCTATCAAGGGCTTCTTCCTACTCACAAGGGAGGTAGCCAAATCAAAGACATTCACCCACTCCCGTCCACAACTGTTTCCCATCTTAGCTCACAACTCACCTTTCAATAATCTGCGAACAGATATTCTCCCACCGCATGCGAAGTTTCCGTACGTCTTCCTCGAGTTTATCCACGTCGGGGTGGATTTTCTGACTAGGTCTCGACTTAACCACCAAAGTCCTCACATTGCGGCACTCCTCCAGAAGTCGATCGATCAGAACCTGGAATAAATGGCAACGGGTTGTGAAGTCTCGCGAATAAGCCCAGCAACCACATGTCTCGACTTAATTATCCAATTATGTTTGAAGAAATAAGAACTGATATGAAAGTAACTTGATGGATGACCACGAAACAAAATTTCCTTCTATGTGTGTGTGTGTTTACCTAGTTGTTTTATTGTTCTGACTTGGATTATATTTTCATCCAAGTTATTCCACACGTCTGCACTTCTATGTGTGCGTGCGTGAGTGTGTGTGTGTTTGCGTGCACGCGCATCAACGCACGACTGCATGGTCATGAGGGGCTACAGGCAAGGCTGCATGCATGAACGCGTGCTCACACAGTCCCAGGTCGAGTGAAACTAAACTATCAACTGTGAACAAGGACCTTAATGTCCTGTGACCCTAAGCAGGATTTACTTTTAGGGCTCTTTAATAAAGAAATAAATGAATAACTAAATAAATATGTTTTACCCCACCCCCGCATCCTCGTGAAAATAATTTAATAAACGTCATGTAATTCAATCTATTCATCAAATGGATGACGATGAAAGTCGTGGCCTTACATAGAAATACGTTAAAAATTGTATTATTTATAACGTGTATCTGTGAAAGTGTATGCACTGTAGTCCAGTTATATCCCTAAACTAACTAAATGTGACCACGATGCAAATTTTACTAGAACAGTCAACTTATACGGTGCGAGAAAGTCGGGTGCCCTAACGAGATCCGTTGTAGAGCCCAGGGCCAGATCCGAAGCCTGATGACTGAGGCTACGTCACCAAACAGCGCCTTGAAGGAAGGCAGGTCAGCTGTGTCCAAGTTTGATGACGCGTTACAGTTTTTCTGCACATACTCAATTCCATTTCAACCCTTTGAAAATGTCAAATTCTGTTTAAACAATAACAAATTCACTTACAAGCGTAAACTTGAACCATATCTTAACTATATTTAAAAACAGTAATATCAATATACGACCGTTAACGACAACGGTTGAATTTAAAACGTTTGTGCATTACGATCAAGATTGAGTGAGTTTGATCGTCTTTCTGATGAAATCTACCGCACCAAGTCTACAATACAACCGGCTCGACAAATAACAACTATGATGCTTCACAATCACAGAGCCAACTATCAAAATTTATTAGAAAAGAAAAAGACAATATCGAATGTAAATAATGTAAATGCAATGCAATGTAAATGCAATGTAATGCAATGTAAATAATACGCCACATTCGATCAATAATTCCGCCGAGTTGCTTCAGACGGTTTTGCTTGATTTAAATTACGAAAATCCCAATCAATATTTGGCAATAACTATCCTACCTTAAAATATCTTACATAATGTACAGCTCTTTCATAACGTCACTGTCCCCTACATTTTTGCTAAATATTCATTTATCTTGTAATTCCTTGTTAAACCGTCGTCAATCTCTTCACCAACATGGATTACTTGACAAATTAATGTTGATGTGACCTGATCAACTTAATTCCTTTTCTCATTCTATCTTATTATCTAATTTTTATTATCTTTATCCCTATTGTTCTAATTCTTTATCGTTTCATCTTGCTCAATTGAGGGGAAATTCTTGCAAGAGTTAATTATGACAACGAGGCCTTGGTTACCTGAATCCTACGTACGATTAAATTCGACTGACGCAGTTCCAGTTGACACAAATTCTTCACCGATCCATGACGCTTACCTCCCCCACAACTCACCTGGTGTTCGTGGATAATATGCTGGATCTCGAGGAGTTCTTTGTGGACCTTTTCGAGGTTGTCCAGATCGTCTGGAAGGTCTTGGTGTTCGGCAAGCTTGAGCTCGACGTCAGACACTACCTGGGTGCCTTCCTCGATACCCGTCACCACCATCTCCACGCACTTCATCCTGTAGGAAGAGGAACACAGCACCTCTTGTAAAGTCTGACATCGACGAGCGTATCTGTCTAGCCCTGTCCCTTGTGAACTCGAGCTTATTGCATGATGTCTACCATTACAAAATATATAAAGCACATCAAGATAAATGTCCTTCGCAGTTCCTATATCAAAACAGACAGTTTGTTCATGTTTCAGTACTATTTACTGAACACGCCACGGAGTTCATGAATTCCATGTTCGTACAATAATATTCATCAGCTTATGCAAACGTAATTTTATTGCCTTTCATATCAAATTGCACTGATTGCAAGGGTCAAATATCTGTGTATCATGCATTCCAAACAGGGAAAGGTAAGGAGGGAAGGGACGGGAGAAGAGAGGAGCACGGGAAGGAGGATGGGAGGTGTGGGAAGATAGTGAAAGAGGAGGGTTGGGATTCCAATGAGGGAAAGGAAATAAGTAGTACAGGTAATATGGGAAAAGGGGATGAGGAGTGGAGGGGAGGAGAAGAGGCACCCACAACAACAAAGAATACAACACAACATCGCACGCACGGACGCACACAAGCACACATGCAAACAAATAATTCAGCTGATTGCTGCCGTAACCCAAACCCACTCGTCTCCACATCCGGAATGGTCAAAATGACACGACCAGTCTCTCTCCCTTTTCAACCTTGTTTATTCTCTTCTTTCTCACGTTCTCCTCTTCTTCGTATGCATTCACGTTACACGCGCGCGCCTACCTTTCGATGTAGACGTGGGACAGCGCCCAGATGCGGTCCCACTGTTGAGTGATGGCTTCCACATTGCGCTGAATAGCGGGTGTGCGTCGGGTCAAATTCTGGTAGTTCTTCTGGATGCTCTCCACCTGAAACAAAGTCAAAGGCACCGATTAAGAGTTTGGGGCCATGCATTTTTCAGCAATGGAATATATTCTCAAATGAGCACTCAGTCTCGCGTCTGTCCAAACAGAACTTCATAGTCACCCGCATTGCATGGTGCCAAATTTCCATGGCCAAAGCGATTCGGTACAATTGCCCTTTACATACTTCGTTCTTACTAGCACAAGCTAAAATGGGCCATCGACGACGCAATTAAATTCTAACTTTATGACGATTCTATTGAGCTTGGGGTTTGATATCGTCACGACACCGTTCGTGAAACGATTTCTTTTGAATTTCCCGCCAAAACCGTTCGACAAAGTAAACATCTTTTATCAAAACTAGTGTACTCTTTCCTCAGCTGAAATTGTATAACTTCGGTTCTAATAAGTCACGCAGTTAAACATCAAAATAAATGAATATAAGTTTATTTAATCACTAATAAGGTGATAATTTTGTATTCTTTACTCCGAAGCCGAAGCAAAAGTAAGTACGAACGGCCGAAAAAATACCATATGGCGCTTATCAGCTTATCGTACCTTTCCTGTGGATAATGATTAAGCATGACCTGTAAAAACATGCAAAATGAACGATTTGTTGAAGCAAAGCTGAAGCATTTTCGGTGAGATGCCTTGTATCCACGAGTGAATTTCTTAAACCTATAAACAAAATGACAAGGCCTGCACCAAACATGCTTGACACTTTTCGCCACGAAACAAAATGGGGATCAGATCAACGACTCCATGATAAATTTTAACAATGTTAAACATATTTAGCAAAACTGTTAGTGTGCTAAAGAAATTTTATCCCATCTTGCCGTCTTCAAGCACCTTGTTCATGTAATAATGAACGCTGAACGTCATAAGCACTATGATGCAAAAAAATATATAAACATACAAATGAAACAAACGCAAATAAGAATCCGCATCATAAAAGTTGACCTTGAGGAATCAGACATGAAACGTTGGCAAATTATACTGTAAATTACAGCTCTAGCACTTCACACACCAACGGAATTTTGCACCATGCGTGTTCATTGCAAATCAATTCCCCAGGAATTTGAGACCACAACTGCATTCATGATAGTGAACAACACACAAGGGAATGGAAGAAAACAGAAGCATATCATAGTCAAACGAGATTTGAAAACAAGATTGGAAGTCTTTCCCACAATCGCCCTCTATGACTCTTGAGGCGGTTTATTTACATCTTCAGAAGAGAGCATTTGCAGGTTCGTTGTGTAATAATAGTAACAACAACCACTGACTTTTGTTTTGCTGATTGGAAACCCTAACTAAAATACTATAAACTAAGTCTTAATTTTTTTTCTCAAGCCAAATCCTACGCGAACTCTAAATAAATTCCATTTAGTTCACCTTCTCTTCTTTAATTTGCATTTATTCAACCAAGTTTAATTTTTTTTTCATTCTAACAACCTATTTTTTTTAATGTCCTTACTGTTATTGAGCTTGAGAATATTCAAGGCCCATTTTATGGCCACATTCTCGGCAGACGCTGTTACCATACGACAAGCCTAACTTTTCTCATCCCTCCCGAAACATACGTTGTTTGATTGACTCCAATATATCTGTTATGAGATTCTGTTTATTGTCTTCATAGTGACAACTCCCATTTTTTCGTGCGATTCCCTGAAGACCTTTCTTTCTAGTCTAAAGCATTTGCAGACATATAATAAAACATCATGCTACTTCTTCACATTCAAGCATCAAGTATCAGCGTATACATGTGCGATTGTGGGTTTGTGTTTGCGCGCGTTTATGTAAGTGTACACGTTATGTGCATGTGTACAGTATGTGCGAGTGTGTGGGTTGTATGTGTTTATATTTGTGTGTACGTGTATATGTGTGATTGTATGCATATTTATATGTCTGTATGTGAGTGCACGTATATGTTATACGTGTCGTGTGTGTGCACGTCCATGTATAACTGTAAGTGTACGTTTATGTGATATGTATGTACCAATCAGTAAATCCCATTCTCTCTCTCTCTCTCTCAAAAAAAAAAAAAAATTACCTCCAGTTCGTGAGAGGCCAAGTCGTTCTCGAACTGCTTGTGCTCGATGACCAGCTGTTCCAGAAGGTCTAGGTCCCTGGGAATGGAAGCCAGGCATCGCTGAATCAACGTCCTCTCCATCATATCCAGGTACTCTTTCAGGCTGTTGCATTGCTCCACCAGCACCTGTCCTGGCTTGGGTTCTGCAAAAGAACGAAGGGAAAACAATGAAAGCGTCTGTGTGACAAAGGATCCCCAAAGAAAGAGTTCGGAAGTGTCTAAAGGTCACTGAGCGAGTCACGCGGAAACCCAAGTCCATCTCCCGCTGATCGGAAACTTCCTGGAAACGAAGTCGACGCTATAATCTCGTCAACCAATACGCAGACACTCAACTCATTGCAATGGATAATTCCATGCCAAAAGGAATCTACTAAATATGACATAATAAACCGACACCGAACTCGGGGTAATGGATTATTCCATGCCAAAATGACATACTAAAACATGACGTCACGCTACGAGCTTATTATTAGCATGTAATAATCAACAATAACCGAACCAAATTCCAAACAACTATAATAACTACTGCATCACCCGTACCCTCCTATCTCTCCAAAATAATAAATAAATAAATTAAATTCTCCTCCATTGAGACTACATCTCCAGTTTGTCTCAAGCCTCTACGCATTATTAAAGCATCTTTACTGTCCACTTTATATACAGGGAAAATCTAATTAACATGCCTATATGCCTTGCATCCAGTGTTCCTCCACGATCAACCTCCCTCCCCTCCCCTTCCCCATCCTCCCGCCAAAGCCATCCAATCGAACTAAGCCAACGAAGCATCAAGTTACAGAAGCCTAATTCCCTCAAGTCCCTGGGAGCAGGCCCTGAGTCTGTGGTCCCCACGTCTTAGGGTCACATGACAGCGACCCTAGGTTCATCCCTGATCAATACTGCATTACTACTGCACCATCTTCTCGGCGTGGTGACGACACTCAACCCCGATATCTTGAGTGACCTGTCGCAAGTGACTCACGAACTGTTTACATGAGTAATAAAACATAGTGACGTAACACAAGCGTGGACGAGCCAAGGTGGAGGTACACTAGGGATTTCTCGCTAGCATGCTATTTGTTTTTGTTACTTCGTTGGAGTAGAAACGACTTCGGTTGCTATCTTTTGTTTTTCATATTTCCAAACGTCATAGAGTGAGAAACTGAATGACGAACAAAGAGAAGTTAAACCTAGAATATTAACGTTAGACACATTGTTGACATTCTTACAGAAGTCTAGTATATAATAACAGAAGTCATTTCAACTTCAAACTAAATAGCAAAAGCGAGTAGCATGCTAGCGAGAAACGCCTAGTGTGCCGCCGCCTTAATAAAAACTTAACACACACGTGGACGAGTCAGTTAACACTTTAGCATGTCCGATGCCCACAGAGACCTAACGTGTGGGATAAAAGACTCGATCAACTCATTGGAAACATGATATCTTCGGCGTCTTCCACTTCTGTCCAATTAACGAGAATCTTTCTCCATCCTTACTACCTTTCCTTAATCTGAAACTTCTGTGATGAAAGATTCAAGTACCTACGTCAACAGAATGCCCTAATAATCCATCATTATCTACCAAATAACCTGTAACTTCCTGTATGTCTGCCTAATCTAACTGATCCACTACTTGTTATTCTTTACTTATTAGTCTACTGTCAGTAAGCATCTCTTAAACATATCTCTCCAATCGAATACCCGCTTCCCTGTCAGAACACTTATCTGCCTGTCAATTAATCCACTTCTCGTAAGACTTTACCTGTCTCTACCGTCAGGTCACCTCTGGGAACTGTCTATCAACAGCGTCTCATAAGATACATCTGCCCCACTCATTGCCTGCACGTCCGTCAATCAGTCACTCCACATTTCATATTACTCCCACCTGTCCCAATCAATGTATGCTTCCCTGCCTGTCTGCTTGCTTGTCTGCCAGTCGGGCAACTAGCTTCAGGCTCCCGATCTGGTTTCAACCTCAGACTAAGTATAGCTCTTCGCTCTTACCAATACACATCCCCACCCCTCCTCCCTTTTCTCTACCAGCTTCACTTCCCGAAAACCTACTGGAATAATTCTAATCTCAATTATTCTTAGTAACCTGCTGGCAATAACCAGCGCTTCTATCAATGATGACAATACTCGTATCCCGCCGAAGAAGTGACGTCACATATGTGGTAAAGAAATTATTCGAGAAGCGACAAGAGAAGTTAAAAGTTAGCATGTTTTTGAGTAAAAATAGTATCTAATCATAAATTAATACTACATTACTCAGGTCCGTACGGGTGATACTCAATTATTGCCTGCATAAAACTCCCCCCCCCCCAAAAAAAAAAAAAAAACACGCTCAAGCTGACCAATACCATTAACCTTTATATATATATATATTATTTCTTTTTACTAGATCGTGACAGAGACTGGGAAAGAGTACACACCTGACAGGACACCTTGGTGGAATGCAGGAATTAATATGAAGAAAAGAATTAATCAACAGCTAAGCACATGAAAAATTATACATAAAACCAAATTCGAAAAAAAGAGGCACAACTACCCATGAGCTTTAACTTCATCAACACTGTAATATGATCTTCCTCAATACAAAATCTAATCACGCGGTATCACGGTGTCAGAGAGAGAGAGAGAGAGAGAGAATCTCCTTAATAGTTGCCCGACTGGTATGTATAGTTCTTTCATTCACATCAAATTAACCAAGAACGTATTTTTTTCGGTCATCTCATCAACTACACTAACTAGTCCCACTAAAATAAAATTTAGAACATCTATTACAATATTCTATCGCCACCAAATCCATCATCAACTTTCCACCTCATCAGCACGATACCTGGCGGTTTCAGTCGGTTTGAGGTAAAGAATATTCCAATGACTCATGACCTCTTCCCCATCTAGTGTCTAGACTCTTAGACCCACAAGCAAAATCAATATTTCGAGCCAACAGGCATCAACACCTTGAACGCCCCCCCCCCACACACACCGACTGCCCACTTACCATGTTTTGGCTACCGCCTCTCAAGTTTGTTAATCTAAATTAATTCGTAAGAATATGGGTTACTAATCGATCAATATATTCTAGTCACCCGCGGGGGGGGGGGTTATGTGCAAATAAGGTTTCCATTAAGATGTCATTCTGATACAAGTCTGACCTTTCAAAGCTTGTCAGCCTGAATAAATTATGTAAAGCGAGTCAATTTCGCAGACCCTTTCCTTCCTCGCCCTTAATCATCATCCCAACTTTTCGACTGTCCTTTGCCTTATGATTTTCCATGACTAACATTAAGCTGGTGTAGTTTTTCTTCTTCTTACATCGACTCAAGTCTTCTAATCATATACTTGTTGCCTGTCTTGAGCTCGATGCCACTCCCCCACTCCCTTTTTGGCGCAGCAAAATAAATAAATAATCTGGACATCAGTCGCCCGAAGACGTACATTCGTACCCTCAATTATACCTGATGACCGCATACGTGGGAGCTTCCGTTTTCTACTGCAGTGGTATCAATACCTATTCCCCACCCCACCCCACCCGCAAGAATTATGTCTACTGCATCACGTCAACTACCACTCCATCACGCCTCCCGACTCCCCCCCCTGAGCAAACTCTCATCCACTCTCCTGCTTGACCTGGACGGGGTAACTCACCCTGTTTGTCAATATCTTCTTTGGTCTCGGAAAAAGAATGGAATCCGCTTTCTTCCAAAATTCCTTTCCCCTCCTCCCCTCCGCCAACATCACCACCACCTTCCTCGCCTTCTGGTGCAGCTCCAGGGGAATCCTTAAGGGTTTCCTCGTCTTCGTCATCTGCAAATTCGTCTTCGTCGTCATCGCCTACGTCTTCTTCCTCGTCCTCCTCGACCTCCTTCTCGTGTTCGTCCATCTCTCCCTTCTCCTTCCCATCCCTTGCTTCCGCCCCTTCCTCCTCCTCCTCTCTGCCTCCACCATCATCTTTATCTTCACTTCTGTCTTCTCTCTCTTCATCCTTTTCCATGCCTTCCTCTTCTCCAGCAGCCTTCTTCTGGGACTCGATCTCATATTCGTTGTGGCAAGTGCACTGGCAGGTAATATTACACAGACGAAAGTTTTGTGTGAAGAGGCATTGCGGCAGGAAGATCATAGTTCCTTCTAGAGGCATCTTCCTCATCGCCGAAGAATCTCTCAGCCTAGCCGAGAGTCCTGCAGGAGTGTCTGGTGGGGAGTCGGTTCCAGTAGTGTCCTCACTTTTCGACCGGAACAGCGGCGTTGTTTGAGTTCCTCTGGGTCTAACACCATGACGATCGGGTGTTCTTCTTCCAGTGGCCGAAGTCGTCCTTCTAATACCTCTGCGCCTTCCCTCGTGAGACCGCCCTTCGATCTCCACCGACTGGTCAACGGGTCCTACGACCACCTCGCCATCTTCTTTAACGTGTTCTCCGCCCCGAGAACTCTTCTTTGCCTTTTCCCTCGCTTTTGGGCTCTCGCGCAGTCGACTTGAAAACTTTGTCGAGTCATGATGGCAGGTTTTAACCGTCGTAACGTCTTGCAGTCGACATTTGAATACGTGACTCTGTGTCTCCCATATGGGACCCAACACTGTCATGTACGAGCTTGGTGGTATCATTGTGCTTTGGTTATAACTGACTTATCTATATAACTGGGGAGTAATACTGAAAAACGACCCTACGGATGATTTTCCTAACTACTGTACAAATAAACCTGATGATAGTTACGTTTTCACTCAAGTTCTTGCTCAAAGCCTAAAGTAAACTCGGATGAATATATTTTTTTTTCCTAGGAGGGGCCAATACGATATTCCCACTTCTGTTTCTTCACACGTAAGATAGAATTTGTCCGCTTTTGTGTTGCTTCAAGCTTGGGTCACGATGGAACAGTGTACCCCCAATAACATCAAAGGAAATGCGGCCTCAGGGCATCCTGGTTCACGGGGACAATCAATAAGGATTAAGCCGTGACTTAACCATCTTCTCAAGACTGAATGACACACCCGCAAATTTGAGCATAAAAAAACGAGCACTACCGACCAGCTTCACCACTTATCATATGACTATATTTATGGTTGACAAGGCTTAATAGTATCACAGAAAGAAGACGTATATATTCATGAATAAATACTTATCACGGGGATTTCACGTTTCACGTGGAGATTACTAACGGGTATTTCTTGGGTTATTTGATTAATATCACACCAGACAGGAAGACGAACAGCAAAACAGCGGTAGAAGCAGCACAATGGTCGCCAACGCACAACCGAATTTTCGGAAATAGAAAGACGAAAGGTTCAAGTCTCTTCCTCGCAGGATGCCAACGAAAAGACGATTAGGCAATGAGATCACACACGAAGACTCCTTTCACTAAGCGTAGAATCGATAAGAATGCAGTTATATGGAAACTGGAAGCTGATGATGATGGAGATGCGAGAGGATGTGTCTGGCTGATGCAGGGTTGTCGTAGCAAGTTCAAGGCACTTGCAAGCGCACACAAACACTGAGGAGGTATTGACCAAGTCCCATCGGCTGCAGCAATGCGACCGGGGGTGTATATTGTTCTGGGTCTTTCCTAACACCATACCGTGGCCAGTCAGTCCTCTGAGGGGGACACATCCAAGGAATGTCCCACCCCACGTGACCTGAGCGTACTGCCACCAAAGCCCATGGAAGCAGATCACGGTGGCTCCTCCTCCTCCCTTCGAGAAGGACGGTCCTGATGTAGGAGGGACGTAAGGAGGGACGGGGGGGATTAGGTTCCGTCCAGGCAACACGGCTGCTGTGTGAGCTGCCGCTTGCCTTCGCGGTTTGTCGAGCACTGACGGCTGCTGCTGCTGCTGCTGCTGATGTTGCCTGCTTCTGCCGAGCCTGCTCGTGGAGGCGACCTAGTCGAGCCGCGGTGGCGATGGTGCGCGGAGTGTGGTGCGTGGTGGTGGTCACGGGGGAGATGGGAGGTGGGTGGGTGGGTAGGCGGGTGGTGCATGATAGTCGTGGTGGTTGTCGTTACAGGAAAGACAGGGGAGTGGGTGGGTGGTGCAGTGGTGACGGTTGTTGCAGTTATGGGACACAGGTGGAGGAATAAATGGCAATGATTGTGACGGTAGTGATAGCATGTTGCCACTATCAAGATGGATGGTGATCGTTGTCGTCGGTAGAGAGGGCGGTGAAAGCAGCGAAGGCATCTTGTAAATGGCGGCAAACCCGTTGGGACTTCCGCGCATATGAACTTGATCAAGACATTAGATAGTTTTGATATACGAGGCATAACTAATGACTTCTTTACTTTTCCACGTGAGGTCTTCGAATAACCTGAATAAATCCGTCTGTAAAATGTGTCACCATATTCGTGGCATAAAGTTAAATGTGATGACACATCAGCACTGGCATGGTATACAAGCCTATGGTAGGAACAGATGTGTTCATAGGTGGGGCCTCCAAAAGCACAGGTAATGGTTAAAAAAAAATGCTAATGAAATATGTGGTTTTGGTTTTCAGTATGGCTAATGCGATGATGGGCGAAAGGGTAAAGGAATGGTGATTGCGGTTGGGACGATGTAGGTTGTGAGATAACTGTGGTGAACGATGATGGTGGTGGTGGAGGTAGGAGGTGCAGGTAGGGGTGGAGGTGGTGGTAATTGACAAAACCACTGGTGACTGCGGAAGATTGCGTGAGTTATGTTATTTGCAGAAACTCCCGCTGGTGACGGCGGGTGGCACCGATTATTGGGTGTTGTAGGTGTAGTGGTGATGGAAAATATTTTAAGTGTTGATAAAGGAGATGCGAATAATATGTGCACGGGGCAAATAATCAGTAATGACCGTTAAGCTTGAAAGATAACGGTTCACGGTAACAATGATGCCGGATTAGCGATCACGAAATTTCGTGATGGCTGAGTGGTAGTGATGACAGCAGTGGTATGTAGGGTAGTGACTGGGTGATGAAGCGGTGGAACGCTGACTTAGTGGTGTTTACCTAATA
Organism: Oratosquilla oratoria; assembly: GCF_046742065.1. Lineage (NCBI taxonomy): Eukaryota > Metazoa > Arthropoda > Malacostraca > Stomatopoda > Squillidae > Oratosquilla > Oratosquilla oratoria. The sequence continues at coordinate 23,210,139 of NC_134816.1, read as the reverse complement.
TGGGTGACATTTCATGGTTCGTGTTGATGTCGTAAACTTGTCATAAACTAGGGAAGGTGAGGGGGGGGAGCTAGCAAGTGTTGGCTGTTCCGGTGACTGGTGATGATGGTGGGAAATATGATGAGATAGGTAGTGGCCTTGTGATAAAGGTGGTGATAAGGGTTGTGGTGATAGTCGCTGGTGGAAAGTCACGTCCAATGGTGATAATGTTTAGTGAATAGGTGTTAACTGTGGCTGTGTTGACAAATGGTGTTGAGAACTATAATTCTCTAATGTTGACTACTCAAGACAACAGACGACATCGGTGACCTTGTGTTTGTCACGAGTTGCTTGAGAGAGTCAAACCTCTCAATAGAAGCGAGTTACACCATCTGGCAATTGGCTGAGGTTGGAAGGGGGTTGAGGTCGTGGTTGGCAGATTTGAGAACGTGTTTACTGGTGGCTGCGAATATAGGGGTTAATTTGTAACTTATGGCAGCACCTTAAAGGTTAATTTCCATCAGGTGCTGCAAAAGGAATGGGGTTGGTTGGTTAGACTGGTTTTAGTTAGTGTTGGTTCGAGTTATGGTATGGATAATGGTTAGGTGTTTTGAGGTAAGAGCGACCAGCTTAGTGTCCTCTCATTGAGACTGTAGCTTCGCGAACGTTCAAGTGGAAGGTGCCAACTTATGAACCTCTATTGTTTTCTTTACAATATGGCGTCTCGGCTCGCTTCCTCCCGACATTTTCAACAACTAAAATTATTTCCACCCCAGTATTTTTCAACGACGAGGAAAAATGTAGTAATTTGTGGCAAAAGATGGGGATCATTGCCGTAGACCATATCTAGTAGTGACAGTGACTGGAGCAGGAATTGGACGTTCATGGCGAAGGAGGCAGTGGAGTGGGAGGTGGTGACTGAAAACCTCTTCTGTTTTTACAACGACGCTTGTGACCGTGACAATGACAATGACCTCTGCGATTCATCCGAGACTATTTCATGAACTGTTCACCACAACTAATGTCAATATCCGCATGATATGTATCTGGTTTGTTGCAGTAGTGAAGCTACCGGTACGTCTGTACAAACGTTGCTTCGAGTAATGCTATTGATCACAGAAGCAACACTATCCAACGACCTTCCGGTTCTGTCAACTGTTTTGTTCCTTCTGAACTCTTTGCTAAAGGAAAGCCACGGAGTTATAGTCTGACAGCAAACAATATCAAAATTATATTGCCAGGCTTTACTAAACGTGTCATGAGAGGTGTATAATGTAACGGTGACGTAGCGATGCGGGAGGCGAGTCAAAATTCAAAATAACCTTAATAACATAAGAACGTTGCGTGTGGCTTACACTGCAACGACGACGACGACATCGCCTACTGACAACACTGCATCAAAACTTGGCTCCTGTACGGAAAGTCAAGCAGGTGTCGATACAAGGTGCTGTAAATACCCTCTCGATTTCATAGCGGAAGAAAATGCACTCCGGTTAATATACATTTTTTTCAACTGACGAAGAACACAAAAATCGATGGAAGAGCACTTGGGAATGAACAGGAAGTGAGAAAGACGGTACGGAGTGGGCAAGAAAGAGGGAAAGGATGGGAGAGGGAGGAAGGAGGAGAGTGATAAAGGAAGGCAGAGGGAATGGGAAAGAAAAGGAGAGATTTGGTGGGCGCATGCATGCCTGAATGTGTGCGCCCGCGCGCGTGCAAGTGTATTTACGTAATCACACGGGACGAAAGTTAATAACCCGTAATACACCGTCTCTCTTCACAATTTTCTTTGCAGATTGAGACGACCCTTCATCCCGCCCCATCCCATGTCCCAAGACTTTCTGTTCATCCCTGCAGGGTTTGGTAGATTTATATGCCTATCTACACGCACATTTAAGTGTTTGTGCATACGAGTACTACTTCATGTGTGAACAGGTAGTCCTACGTGCATGTCAAAGCAAACGTCTCGCCACTTTCTACGTCTGTCCCCTTGGGAGAACAGCTGCACTTGGGAGGTTGAGGGGCAGGGGGGTGGGGGCGAATCAATGCCAAGTCTGCACCAAGTCCGCCGCATCTCGACGTCACCACGCGTTGGAGCACGCGTCTTCCCGCCAAGCCCAGCCACGCCACGCTACGTCACGCGGGAGGCCTCCCTCCTCCTCCTCCCTCCTCCCAGTCCTCTACTCGTTTCCGCCAGACGGTGGTAAAGGTTACCACGACCCCACGAGTAAAGTGTGGAAGGGCGATGAGCCGGCTTGGCCAGGTCATTTGGAACATGTAGCAGGATGGAACGTAAATCCACGGGCAATGTTAACAAAGCAAATCACTATGCGGCCGATTGGTATACATCTGCCATGACATCGCGCTACTCCCTGATCAATCAATAGCCGCATTCACGATCTCAGTGGAGTTCATTCGCTGATCGAATTATTCTATCCCCTCCCCCTACTGTTTCCCTGATCAAATTATTCTATCCCCTCCCCCTAAGTTATTCGTAGCTGTTCTAATACCTATGCCAAACCTAGTGACCACATTCCCCATCCCATATACCTACTCCTTCCCACCCAACTTAAGCCTATACCTTCGACACATCTTTAACCTAGACACACTTCTCTTCCCCACCTTCATCCTCCTTTCCCCCTCATCAAACTTCAAATAACATCTGCAGAAGACTCACTTGGCGCCAAAAGTTGAAAAAAAGGAAGACGACGTGACGTAAGCACAGAATATTCTCACCTGCCGTTTCATCTCCCTCTCCCCTTCAAATCTCCTCCACACAGTTACACACTTGATCGAATTCGTTTTACCTATTAACCCAACGATTTTATTCAAGCGAGACCCACCCTCCCCCAACGTTCCACCCCCAAATTTACGATACCGTGTATGTCCCTATTAATTCCATCAACTCTGGCAAATAGTTAATAAATTTCATCAACATTAAAGGTATGTTACCAAAAGAGCTGAGTTGGGGGTTATGGAAGTGGTAAGGGAGAAAGGTACGAGCAAATAAAAGAGGCAAACAAAAGACGGAGGGAAAAACGGGCAGCCCTGCGTAAAAATACACAACAGATAATGCAAGCGAATGACATGAAAAAAAAGTAGGGCAGTGGTAAACAGCTCGGAATTTAATAATAAAGAAGGGGACTGGAAAAGAGAGAAAGGAGGAGGAAGAAGAGTGAAATCAAGTTTATGGGAATGAATGTGCCCAGTAAGGAGTGTGAAGAGCAGTGTGCTGGTAAATATGTCGGGAAAACGGTATACGTGAAAAGTAATATGTGAAGTGTAAATATTATATATTGGGGGAATTAAGTGTGTAGGGGTGGTTGGGGTGCAACAGTGAATGGGAATAAATGTATTTGAAGTGAGGAGGAGAAGGGTGGGGAGAGGGAGAGTAAATAGATGAGAGGAAGAAGGGTGGTGAGGGAGGGGGAGGGGAGAGGGGAAGAGGAGAGGGAGGGAGAGAGAGAGAGGCAGGAGAAGGGAAGTTAGACGAGAGTAAGAAAGGTGACAAGGAGATTGAGAAGGAGGGCAAGAGGGAAGAGGAATGCATTGAAGATAGTAAAAACCTGACAGCACAGGGATGATGAGGAAGCAGTGAAGTGGGATGGGGGTAATAAGTTAATAAAAAAATTCTCTCCTACTGCGTTTTGCATTGCAACCATTCTTGTGAAGGGTGTACTTGTGACGTAGTTAAATTGTGTTTGTTGCAGACGTGATTCTTCTCTTCTGGCTACCTTCCCATTTTTGGCAGATGTATCACAACCTCAATGCCGCTTGTTAAGAACATGGAGGAGCAGGGGGAAAGTCACACGTGAAGGACAAACAGAGAGGAATACAATAGTACAGTAGAAGCATATACCAGAAGGCCTTTCCATCTTCGGAAATGAAGGTGGCTGAATCAAAGCATACATCCATCATACACTTGCCACACATCCATCAGAAAGCCAAAGAGAAAAAGGCAAGACAAAAAGAGCAAAGCACAGAGATGTCAGTTGAAAGGAAAATTAATTAAGGACTGGATGGGAGAAATAAAAGAGAGGTTCATAAAAAGGGGCGTGAGGAAGAGTGAGAGAAGAGGGGGGGGAATACGAATGAAGGTGAGAAAATAGTGAAAATATATGAGGAAAAGAGGGAATGAAAACGAAAATTGACGAAAAAGGGAAGGGTGAAGATGATAAAGGTCAGGGGAAAAAGGAGGACAGAAAAATGGAAAATAATAAATGCAAAGAAGCAAGATGCATGGTAAATGGGAATGCAAATAAACAAGAGAACAATTACAGAGGATACAATCGAAAGAAGAGACAATAGAGGAAAAAATTATATGAAAAAAGGCTTAAAACAGAATGCGAAAGTGCAAGATAAAGCCATTAGAAAATAAGCATGAAAAATACCATCCGCATAGAATACTGATATTAGACAAAACATAATGGAGTGAAAATAACTCAAAAAAGTATAATATGAAAAGGAAGTGACAGAAACAAAGAAAGGCAGCAGGAAGGAAGGAGTGTTGGAGAAAGGGAACAAATGAATGAAGGCAAGAGTGATGAAGCAGGAGAAAGTACAAATGACATGAAAAAATTGAATAGTCTAGAACAGGGGTTCTTAACCTTTTTTCTCCAATTCCCCACTTTTTAGTGAGCCAACTCCCCATTTCCCACCACAGCATCGGTGACAACAAGAAGACACCAGAAACAAACAAAAAGAAACAAAAACACATTGATTAAAAAAAAAAAAAAAATGGTTCTTCTGTCCGACCGGTCATTCCCCACTTGGCAACTCCGCCATTCCCCACCAATGGGGAATTCCCCACAGGTTAAGAACCACTGGTCTAGAAGGTCATGAGGATGAAAGTTCAAGTGTAACCGGGCATAAAGTAATTGGATAAAAGGGTGTGTGCATGAGGGAGGGGAAGGCAGGAGACAATATGCAAGATATGTAAGAGAAGAAAGGAGAGAAAGAACGAGAGGGAGAAGGATATATATATATATATATATATATATATATATATATATATATATATATATATATATATATATATATATAGAGAGAGAGAGAAAGAGAGAGAGAGAGAGAGAGAGAGAGAGAGAGAGAGAGAGAGAGAGAGAGAGAGAGAGAGAGAGAGAGAGAGAGAGAGAGAGAGAGAGAGAGAGAGAGAGGAGGGGAAGGAAAAAGGTAGGGAAAGAGGGAGTAAAAAACAGGGAGAGGGAGAAGGGGAAACCAGAAAAAAAGGAAGAGGGAGAACAGAGGAGGAAGAGAGAGAGAGAAAGAGAGATAGAATGGGAAAGGGAAGTGAGGGAGGATGAGCAGAATGTGAGAGGGAGAAATGGAAGGTGCGAGGGAGAAAAGGGAGGCGAGGAAGGAGGGAAGGATAGGGTGAGAAAGAGACAGTGAAAAGGAAGAAGAGTTGGGTGATAGAGATTTGACTTTTTATGAGATTAAAATCTAATGAGGGTGAAAAGAGAAACATGAATGGGGAAAAATAGACTGAGGAAAGGAAGATAATAGAGATAATGAAGTTCAAAATACATAAAATAAAGTTCAGGTTAGGACAAAAGAGGAGACAGACAGGAAAAGAAGGAAGTGGAAAAGGATGGAATATCAAAAGACAAAAAGAAGACAAAGGAAGGAAGAAGAAATTAATGGAACAGGAGATAATAAAAGATGGGAGGAAAAGTAGAATTTTTGTTCGGGTGATGAATTAGAAAATGCAAAGAAAAATAAACAAGGAATGCACAAATGCACAGGAAGTCTGTACAAAGTGAAAGGAAACAACGGGAAGAAATGAGAAAAATAAAATAGAAATAATTAACAAATAAAGGAAAAATATAAATTATTGAGATTAAAGAAAAGGCAACTGATTGCAGTATACAAGACAAGAAGTAAATTAGTTACAACAATAAAGGGAATAGAACAGGAGTGTATATGAACTACTGATTATAAGGGGAAAGCTGGCCTAGACAGAGATGAGAGGGGAAAGGTTCTAAAACAAAAATACTTTGATTACCAATGGAAAAAACAGGAAACAGAAAAGAGAAAGTGGGAGGTACAGACAACCAGAGTTGGATGGATAATTGGCCACAGTGGAACAGCGGGTGCAATGCATAATGATATCAGGAAGAGGTGATAAACCAATCTGTTGCCTCTGTTCTTTCCTGTAGATGAACCACGACCCCAAGAAAGTTAGCCATAACCACCAGTTCAGTCCACAAATCACTCAGAGAAAAGATTTGATGTTGCTCTTTCGAGAACGCGAATGTGTCTTTTGTGTGATGAAAGGAGTGGAAAGACAAAGATCATTGAAAATATGGTAGGTGATATATCAAGACAACTGCAAGGACAGAAGCAAATGCAAGACTATAACCCCTCTCCCTCCAGTTCAATAGCACTTTTCTTGAACTCCTGTATATTCTCAGCACAAAACTTTTATGCTGGAGTCATACACATACAGTTTACCCAAACTACCAATCATTATTCTACATAATAAAGTATAAGTCTGACTCAAACTTACCTGATACATAATTCAAACTTAAGACAACACCACACAGCATTTAGAAATGCGAACAAATGCAAAACTTCACTACTGTGCTAACTTTAATGTAGGTTAAACCCTCCCCCCCAGTTAACCCTTCTATATATTATAGTGACTTATGTGATATATCATTCTCAGGTTGATGCCAAGCTACTCCAATTAGGTGAACGACTTCATTGAGACTAGAAGGTGAGTGTCTTTATTATTCAAGATTCTTTTAGTCTCTTATCCACCCCTAATCAGCTTAGAATTAAAACATAATATTTGTATCCAGAAGTCACACTGACTGGAAACCTGCAGTCCCACACCAGCTGTTTGTGGCTCTCAGCTCTCCTACAAATTTCTCTGGGATATGTTAGGCCATTGTCTGTATTGTAGACTGTTTAATGTTACCATCTTATTTTTGTTGTTGTTGTTGTCGTTCCCTAGACTGTCTGTCCGAGCAGTCCCGTCTCCCCAAGGAATACCACAGCCAAAACTGGGTTTTCCCACAAATCCTTATAGAGTGTATGTTGTGTTGTTTGCGTGCATGATTGTGTATAATGCAGTCTTCCATTATGTGTTGTATGGTATGGGGATGGGATTAATTTCTGGATGTCAGCTCTCCTTATGTAAAAAAGTGGAGGAAATAGCAAAGTTGATAGTGAGATCTTGGGCCTGGTCTGGTGACTGAATGTAAGTCCCTTGGAGCTGGATCACCAGATGGAAGTGAGAGTGTTGACATGTTTTATAGATGGGCAACAAAGAGATGATTCTCTCTAACAGCCAGTTCACAGAACCACCAATGACACATACCCATACTTATAATGACCCTAAACAAACCCTCCCATTTACAACACAATGATCTTCACAGAACCACAAATGAGTACCCCTGCTTGCTTCTAATGACCCTGAACAAACCCTTCCATGTATGACACCATAAGGATGATAACAAATACACGACTAAAATATCTAAAGAAAACAAACATTCTTACCGTTCGCTCTCCTTTCAAATTCATCAAACAGTCTGTTGACTTCATCGATCTCTCGTTTCAATCTTCGAATCTGGGGATCGTTCGGGTCGCCCTCCTGAATGAGCTTTTCAGCATCTTCATTGAGAGCACGGCGGATGGCATTACGCTGCTCTGCTCCCATTGAAATGAACTGTGGTGGATGAATATAAATAAAATATTATCAAACATGTCCATGACTAAATTCAAACTTCATCATCTATCTATAACTAACTATATACCAAGGGCTTTTTCCCCCTTATAAGGTGGGTAGCTAAATCAGAGGCACGGACCTATTCCCACCCATTTCACCCCCTCCTCCACCCTTTCCCCCCCTCTCACCATGCTTACTCTAAATCACCTTTAACATGATTTGAGATTATTTATTTTGTTCTGATTAATGCAAGTAGATTATCATTTCCCGCCCCCAAATGATTTTTTTCTTTCTTTTATTAATGATGATGATTTGGTTTAACATCATAAACTCCCCTTGTTTCCTTCTTATCTTCACTCCTCATAAAAGTGAAATGTGATTACTCTCCTTAGATATGAGGTTGGTCTCCAATTGCAAAAAATAAATTATGTGTGACTCTGGTCCATAGGAGTGTCACTATAATCCTTTAACATTGACTACATAAAACTTGTGTACTCAATAGCATGTTTGTTGCAATGCTGAGAGTACAATATAACACTACAACCTATATAAAGCTTAATTTTTAAAGACGGACCCATGAAACCCATGAAATATTCTAAAATTATATGGAGTCTTTGCTTAATTTCTTCCTAGAACAATATCTGACAACAGTCATCTAACATTAACCAAAACAGAACTTATTCATAATGCCCTTGTAGATAAGGACTCAACTAATCATTCAACTCACCTGAGCCAAATCCCAGCTCTTCACAACCTTGATTGTGGCAAAGATCATGTTCTGACGCATACGCAACTGCTTCTTCTGCCAGAGAGCAATGCACCGTTCGTACTGCCTCTTGAGTTTTTCTGCAGCATCAATGGCCTCCTGATTTGGTGGAGGAATGGTGAAACACACACCAGGGACCATTCCCTCAACACCAGCGGAGTTAACGACTTTCCACTTGACACGGTTTGAATTGTCATTCACAGTGCATCGTTCACCCTTACTGATGTTCATCTGCAATTAATAAATACAAAAACTCTTTATTGCAATGTTCTCACTTTTACTAATGCCTTTTGTACTAAGCATAGTCCTTTCTTACTGAAGTCAGGCAACTCTGGTCATCAACCATGAATATATTTGGGGTAATAAGACAATCTATATTATTTTTTATAAGTAAAATAATAACCAAGACATTAGAACATCATTACCTCCATTTTCTTGTAGTTGCAGATTGCTGTAACTGCAGTTGGCTGCTTAAGAGTTTGTCTCCTTTGTTTCAATGGCACTACACCCTTTGCTCTGTTGATGAGTTCGTCAACAGTGGAACTAAACTGTGCTAGTTCCTCCCTGATGTCCTGCATCTCCCGCAGAAGTTGCTCACCATCATCAAGACCAAAGTCAGTGACAGAGAATGTTGTATTGAGCTTTTCATCTTGCCTGTTCCAAAGAATTAAAAGAGGGTTCAACAATAAATCATCGCAGCACTAAACATTAATTACCCTTACCAAAATACTGTCACTCTTCTATTTTTCCTTAAATGAAGTTTTAGTTCCAAGAACCATTCACTACATTTCAGACTTACGCCATGATCCATTGTTCCGCATTAGCCACGTCAGTGAAGAATTTGTGGTATGTAGTGGCATGCTGTAAGTGAGTTTCAAGGCAGAGGGTAAGTTCGAGAAGCCATTGCCACTGTGTTTGCATGGCTGCTAGATATGCTTCTACAGTCTTGGTGGCTGGATGATGTCCAATGACAAGGGCATTGCCACGGTCTTGCACTGCATTAAACTGAACTTCTCTCTTCTCCAGCTCACTCATCAGAGTCTGAAATAAACATAAAGCCACAATAATGAATGTGATATTCATTGTGCAAGAGACTAATTAGCTTTCTGACTCAATTTTCATCAATAAACTATCTTTAAATTTGAATTAAATACCTCATAGTATCTTTCTACATCGTTGATATTCAGGCTCTTGTTGGCCCAATCTCTATTGAGTTCCTGTTCTTCTCGTTCATTGAGCCAGATAAGTTCCTGTGTAGCAGCCTGCAGGAAATCGAGAAGGCTGTGCAGGTCAGACACTCTCTTGTTGCTAAGAGAAAGAAGCTCAGCATAGATCTTGCGGAGCTGAGACAAGAGACTGATGTAGACCTGTTGCTCATCACCACTGAAGTTGTTCTGGAAAAACAAAGACACATATATGAACATACAAAACCAAAGATAAATGAATATTTTAGATATATTTAACTTAATATGGACATTTAACATTTTGACAGGAACTAAAGAGAGGAACTCTGAGCACACATGTCCATGACTGAACTGTCATGACACCAAGAGTTCAAAAGTGAACCTTTGATTACTGGCCATAGAATACCATTACAACTGTGACTGTCAACAGTATTTACATAATTTCTTTTAACTAATTGGGGCTAATAAAGAATAGTGTTACATACACTACAATATTACAAGTCTCACCTCAGCTGCAGCACACTGGTCAACATTAGTGTGGAACTGGTGGATGATCTTGTGCTCTTTCTGGTGGTTTTCATACTCCTTCTCCACTGCATTAAGGTCACTGCCATACTCACTGTCATTCAACTTTTTCTGTCACATTCAAAGTAAAGAGAAAGTTAAGATAGATGGCAATGAGCATCTCTAGGATATATAAATAAATATGAACTCAATCTAAACATAAAATAGAAATACATGTGCATACATCCAGAATCATCTTTAATAACGAACAATAAAATTAGACCCAGTATACTCACCAGTTTATCTTTACACCAGTTAATACATTCTTGCAAGAACTTGAAGTGCTCATTAGTCTCTACAAGCCTCGACTCAGAAACAACAATTCGCTTTGTAGTGGTAAAGGACTCTTTTTGTATGAATGAGCGGTCGTTTAGAACAATTAGAAGACGGTTTTCGAAGAGTGTCCTGACACTGACATAGCGTTCCTCCAACTTGACAACCCTGTTGGAAAATCATTAAAGAGTTACTGACCACCAACAAGAAAGAATGGTAAAATTTCTCCCATTCCACAATCTACACTTCTTATCTACATTTATCCCTCCATTCATTATTGTAACACGCATCATATTTTTCAAATAATTCATCTCAAAAGCATTCAATTTTTGTCTCCCTTATATCTAAGTTTCTGCTACATAGTACTATTGATACAATCATTCCTTCATACAACTTTCATCCCCAAATACCTATTTCTCTTAATAATTTTCATTACACATTTACTAACTCCTTTTACACTATAATTTACCTCCACATCCACTGCCACATGTCCACAGATACTTTGCACTTTTTCCACATCTATTGTACTCATTATTATTCCAATTAATATATCCACTCTTCTAATATCTAAATACCCTCTAACTCCATCTTCAGCAGCAATTTGTATTTCCCTAACCATTCAGATTTTTAAAACATTGTGATAACACATTCCATCTTATTTCTACATACAACTAAAACCCATCACTTTTAACAACATTAAAACATTAGTTATTTTATATATCTTCTTCATAATATGTTCAAAACTCAATGCACCTCCCAAGTAGTCTATTCGTATTACCCACCTCTTGTGTAGTGTTGGGGCCTCGTGGTAGTGGCCTTCTTTGAGAACCTTAACATCTGAGTGAAGTGCTTTGATGGTGTCTTCACACTGTGCAAGTTCTCCATCAAGGTCATCACAGTTCTTCTTGGCATCCATTGGGTGTAATCTTTCAACACGCCGTGCTTCATCTTCAATACGAATTTCTACCTCCTCAAGAGTTACCTCTGTCTGCTTGATTTCACGATGGACCTTTTCAGCCAAACGCTGCATGCGGTCCACACTGAAATAAAATAATACAATTAATATCCTATACAGAAAGGTTATTTCCAGAATAAATTTCACAATGCCTAAACTAACCTAAATTTATCTCGCAAAACACTGCCAACAAAAGTAACCCACTACTTACCCAGATAGAGACTCATGAAGGGCATCATCTCGTTCTTGGAAGAGTGCCATCAATTTATTCCACTCTATATCAATTGCATTGTAGTGCAGCTCTGGTTCAAGTTCGTCTTCAAGAAATCCAGTGCCATCCAAGAGTTTTTGGATTTCTCTGTACATGTGCTGGATCTTATTCTTATCACGAAGACGTGGAGGGACTTCTTCTTGTCTAAATCTATAAATTTGATAACAAATAATCTGTTTGCAAAATTACTGTATGATTATAATTAGTGCACACATGATTTCAAGCATACATCAGAGCTTTAACCCCATTTTCTAAGCTCACCTGGTGCTTTCTTGTGCTAGTCGTTTCAGTTCGATCATGTTCGTGGGGAAGTGTCGGTCGCGCATGATGGAAATATGTTCGTGGATCCATCGCAAAAGAATAGTGGCCAATTCTTTGTATTCCTCAAGTTTTCGTTGCGCCTCCTGGTTAGGTTGTGGAGCCTTGGGTTAGCGGGTTAGTAGGGTACGAGAGTAGAAAGGTTAGTTAAAATTGTACATACGAAGTTGGGCCTATGAGGAGGGAAAAGTGGTCTGTGTAAGACTTCCCAAGTTCTAGAGTAGTGGTGTGCTTCGGTATGCAGATTTCCAATATTTTTCTCTTTTCCTAAAATGTGATTGAAAATGCAGTGCTTATGTTCAAGTTCATTTTTGTCCATGTCATTTCAACTGTTTTATTTGGTTCTTCAGTTTATCAATATTTTCTGTATGAAGGTATCTGAGTGATAAATTTGTCATTACTCCTATGAAGTCGTTAGGGTGGACAGACATAGATTTTTAGAGTACATCTTGTAGAGGACGTGGATATAATTTGTGTTACTCGTATTGGTCTGTCTGATAGAATGTCTTTAAATTGTGCTTAAATCTATTAAGCCTTTTACGGAGATACATGCATTAAGCATTACTTTGGGAATTATATTCATCTTATGCTTGCCTATCTCTATATCAAATTACAACAGCATCTATTTACATCTTAGCAAATGAAGCAGCTACTACTACTACTAGTACTATCATAAAGCTATGTCTATTAAGAAGTTATTTTGTATTGTACCTATGCTCCCTTGTTATGAAAATTTACATCTAATTTGAAATATATAAATTTTAAACCATTTACAATAAAAAGTTTTATAAACAGAGTAAACAAGTGTGCTAGTAAACCCACAAGTGGGAATTCCACAAACTGACTGGTTGAAACATTGTAATGTCTGGAAGTATGTCTTGCAAACTGTTATAGATGACATTACTATACAATGCTTTTTAAAAACTGCAGCAATTAATCAGCTCTGATGATAAATTGTTCTAAAATTTAAATAAGTTGGTTTGATATCCTGAGTGCATGTTTATATTCATTGAGATCTTGAGTTTTTGTTATACTTTTTTCAACAAGTTTGGTCTCTTACTGAAAGAAATATCAAAACATTTCAGTAAACAAGTTGTACCACTGAAATCTAATCCCAAGTTGTACATGACATGTCATGGCAAATCAACAATGACGGATGGTTACGTAACTGCAACACTTTGTACTCAGGCTTTCTTTGTAAGATCTAGGATTCTTTCAAAATATGATTTATTATTTACATTATTATAGTCTTTATTTATTTATCATTATCATGATTTTTTTTCATCCGACCTAGTTATGGACCAAAAGGTCTCCTGTCGGCATGCTCTGCCTTTGTAATCCTTTATTCAGTTAATGTTACTCAATTTGCTTCAGTTAGGGTACAATCTAGTGTGGTTTTAAGCACCATTTCATTGAGATTATATTCATTATACTGTAACTAATGGCACTGCAGCAACTACTTTTGCTATATCACATTATTTTCTTATTCAGTAGCACAAGCCATGTGTTGTCATTTTGTGTGGGGTGGTCTATATATCTTCAAAATAATATCTCAAGTGTATTTCACATGTATCTCAAACAGAAATCTGTTGATAAGTAGAAGCATATTTTTCACCATTCACCATAATTCTGTTGTCAGTAATCTATGAGTACTCTTATATCTAAAAATAAAAAATAATTATGTGAACTTGTTAAACCTATTGTCACTGGTTTCTAAGCATTAATACAGTTCATGATGTGAACTTTGTTAAATGTGTCACTATAGTATCTAAGCATTAAAAGTTAGATTGGTACTGTAGATGCCATCAACACTATCAATGGCATGTGTTACACAAAAATAAAAACTTTTGTACGACAATATACCTTATACCTTAACAACAAAAATTATGGTAGCCTTGAAAATGAAAACTTCTCAGCATGTGAGGAAACACTGCAACCTGCAAAGCTTCACTTCATAATTCAATCACATGAGTTTATGATTCACCATAGCAATTCAAGCAAATTTGTATACTGATCTTCAAAGCTCAGTGCTTATAGACATCTCCCATTAATGCATTTTTTTTTTCAGAACTGTTTATTTTCCACTTCTTCCTTCCCTCCTTATTTCCTATTTTTGAAAACAACAGGTGCAAGTATTGGTACTGTGAAATGGACATGAGAATTATCGTCTTCAAGAAATCCACCTATAAACACCCTCACCTCCATTTTGAGGTGCAGCCTTGAATTATTCCTAGTGAAAAATATATAAAAACCACCCTTTAATTTTATGAAAACAATAACGGATTAAAAAGGATGTTAATCCTTGCTATGGTGAACCAGGACACCTAAGTGTAAATCCAACATCAGCCTGTAGTAGGGTGTCATGTAACTCTGTGGTTCTGTTGCAGTCAAGCTTGGGGCATTATTCATATTAGCAATGTTTCCACAGCTACTCCTTGGCACTGCAAAATCACAGCGTCATTATCAACTAAAGAATTGCATTGAGCAAAAACATTATCCTGACTGTGAATGTGTTAGATCTAAGGCAAAAGTGCATGTAATATACTGTATGTTTAGCAACCTATAACTTAAATAGTGAATAAAGTTAATAATCAATTGCACTTTAATCCTGAAAAGTACTTTACTGAACCTTACACTTAATCCACCACTGCAAAAACGATTTAAAAGCTACAATAACTGCACTTGTTCCAAATGCAGCATCACCTGCTCCCTTCACCATTAATCTGCAACCTTGCTTTTGCAACTGCAACATCTGTAAGATCTGCATTTCAACTTCTTAGGTTGTGCAAATGGTTAGCTACCGGTCCAACGTTTACATATGACCACACCAGTACTGGTGGGTATCCTACTTACAACGTTGAAAAGCGGGTGTATTGAAGGTGGCTCTGGGAAGATCTCATAAAGCTGTGATACGTAAGTTATCAAGGACTTCTCGTCTGGTTCCGGGGTATCAACATCTGAAACACGACAAAAGTAAATGAGAATACATCTAAAACACAAGTTAAACGATGCTATGTAGAAGTTAAATTAGAAAATAAAAGTAATTTCATATATATATATATATATATATATATATATATATATATATATATATATATATATATATATATATATATATATATATATATATATATATAAATATATTATCCTTTTGCAAAGGAGAGCTAATTGTGAGAAGGAAGAAATAGGAATAGGGAGTGCAGGATGAGAGGGAGAGGTAGACATAAAGAATTTGTTGTGCTAGAGGCAGAACTGAGGAAGAACTGCTGGAGGGATGATGGAAAAATAGAACTATTAAATGGAGAAGAAAAAATTGGAGGGTGAAAAGAGGAAATCCTGGAGGACAAGTAAATACAAACAAGAAAAACGTGCAATGAATGGGACGATCAGCAGACGAGAAAACAGTACGGTAGAGAAGGAAGGGGAAGGTGGGTGACACAAATAGAACAAGTTTGCAAAAGAAAACGGATGAGAGGAAGATGATGAGGGAGATATGGAAAGCGACAACTCTTGGGGGGAAATGGCGCGGACGAAAGGGGATGAAAACAAACGAAAAACATATCACAAATAGGGAGAAAAGTATAATGAGGCGCACTTTATTATTCAGATTAATGAACCATTTCGTCGCACAAACACACACGTGCCACCGTCACCGACATCACATCGAATCAGTTCCTTCTGCCAAAGCTCCCTTTTCCTCCCTCCCCACCTGCACCCACTTCGTACGCCCTTTACAGTCTGAACGTGCAACCTGCACCATTCCTTGCTTGCACCTGCTGGCGGCTTATCAACTACGTTAAAGTACCGTATCTACTCCCGGCTTATCAACTCTCGACCTCCACCAACACCGGACCTACTAACTGTTCTAGGGGTCAACTCCCAACCTACCATTGACCCCTTGTCTTGCACCTGCTCCCAGTTAACCAACAACTCTAGACTGCACCTGCTCCTGGTCTAACAACACCCCGAGGCTTGCACCTGCTCCTAGTCTAACACCACCTCCGAGCCTGCACCTTCTCCCAGCCTACCAACCTTTCACCCTGCACCTTCTTCCCGTTCTCAATTTCCACCCTGAAGAAATTCGATAACTGAATACATCTTTCGAATTGATCCAGTTACCAGGTATCGCTTCACGATCTTCGTCAGAACAGTGACTCATAAGGCTGATGTTCTGATATCGAGTTTGGTCAATCTCTTTCCTCTCTACAGCACACAACAACGACAAATGGAATCTGAGCCATGTCGCCCCTAAGTTTTATGCAGTGAATATTTTAGGAATTTGAGTGACAGCAGCATTCATTTCCGACTCCAGGCTAATTTACGAGGAATAAAAAAAAAATGAAAAATAAATAAAATAAAAATAAATATATAAAAGAAAAAGCAATTTAAAAGTTGTCATCATTTATTTGAGAGTGGAGATTAATTTCTAATCGTAAAATAACGACGCGTGATGAAGGGAAAGAGAGAGGAAGGGAGGGAAAGAGAGAGAATGTCATATATAATTAGAATGAATTCTTTAAAACGCGTGGAGGTATGCTGTGCACAGCGCATGGATATGTCACATACATTGACGACTACACGGAAATACGTCGTAGGCTGGCATGCCAAGTCTCCCCCCCCCCCTCACCGGCCTTGCTATTCTGGGGGGATCGCTATCGAATGAGATACCTGCAGATACCTGCAGTGACGTGCATGTAAGCGGGTTCATGCAGGTACGGTCGTAAATGTGCTATCATGTAACTTGTATGATAGTGTTACTGGTATTGTTATTGTGGTAGGATCTGATTGTTGTGCGATGTAGTAACTGTTACGGAACAGTGACTATGGTATGCTGTTGCAACTAGTCCGATATTGTAAATGTGGTATGCAGTAATTGGTAAAATACTTAACTTTAATGACGTGTGGTACGAGAAGAATGGAGGGCGAGTAGTAATTGAGACAGGGAGTGGGACGGGGGTTGGGAGTGGGAGGAGAGTTTATCACAATCAATTGACAGGATGAAATGATGCACTCTGTTCTGGGCCTAACCGGGGAGGAGTAGGGGAGGGGGAGGTGGGGGTGAGGTTTGCAGTCCAGCAATGACCATCATTTCTTCATATTGCAAACTCAAATTTGGAAGTAAACAAACCAGGTCCTTGATCAATCGGATCTCATTTTACATAGTTCAGTAAGGCAAAACATGAATGATTTGAATTCTGTTGACGGTTGAACTGGAGGAGGGGGGAGGGGGAAGGGAGTTCACCTGACTGAGGCGTTCATCTTTTACACATCAAATAAATTCGCCATAGTCTTGGTCTTATATATATATATATATATATATATATATATATATATATATATACATATATATATATATATATATATATATATATATATTTATATATATATATAAGTCTAACAATAGGCCAAAGCTATCTTAACACAACCACTGTGGAGAGTTAAGCTCTCCAGGGACACGAAAACACTGGAGCGAGCACAGGTGACTTAATATCGGGGGTGTCATTGCCATCAACAGGTTATTAAAAATATATATTATTTTCTTTGTCAATATCTACTAATAATATTCTCCACGTCCACTCCAACTCTGCCCAAGCGGGCAGAAGTAAATGCAAACGTCCTTAAGGAAAATTTAATTATTTCTAGCAGATGTGAATGACGGAACCACGGCATTGGTCGGCGGGGAACATTCGAGATTTGCAAGACACTGCCCGTGGGCGTGGATGGGCGTGGGCGCCTTGGAAAGGAATCCAGAAGCACGTGGGCGGAGGTGTGTGTGTGTGTGTGTGTGTGTGTGTGTGTGTGTGTGTGTGTGTGTGTGTGTGTGTGTGTGTGCGTGCGCACTGTGTTGCGAGGGGGCTGCAGAGTTAGATGACTGCGCATGCGTGTTGGCTGACGAGTGTGTGGATGTGGACGTGAGGATGGCTTGGCTGTTGTGAAAGAAACCATTAGCGAGACTGAATTAGCGAGGATCCCAAGGCCCTCGATGACCTTATGACTTCTGATCAACGTTCACCGACTGGACATCTCGAGGCGTCTTGAGAATTGGGATGTAAAAACCGCAAAGCAATTTGGAAACATTCACGTTCCTTGTGCTCGTGAGAAAAAATTTAAGTCAGGATTGTTGCAACGCGCACGCGCGCTCACACATACTTTACATATAATAATTCAGGCTCAGGTAGAGTTACTTGACACAGTCATATTATTGACTCAAGACTGCAAGTGCCCAGATCGGTCCCCTCTTTATTGTATATCGCCACCTGTCCTTTCGAGAACAATATTATATATATATATATATATATATATATATATATATATATATATATATATATATATATATATATATATGAAAGAACGTCGTTTAAGATTCTCACAGCCACAAACTCTCGAGTTCGTTTATAAGCCCAATAAAATAGCACAAGCGTTACTGTTCACTGGTGTCTATTAAAAAATATGAAAATAATATTAATAATAAACAAATTAATAAATAATAATAATGACAATGATAACATCCCGTTCGATAATTTCCTCTCATGATTACCAATCTTTCTAAGAAACTACTTCGCTGTGTCGAAGCATCGCAGTTGGCAGTTGGCTGAACCCCTCCTCCCTCCGCCGACCCCCCCCCCCACTCACCCACCTTCCCTCTCACCCCGAGGCGTCGCCTCCGGATCCCGCAGTGAGCTTCTTCAAAAGAAGAGCCCAGAAAAGACTTCCTACAAAGACGCCGAGGAGAAAGAGATCAGCGATGACGTGTGAGACGAATTAGAGTGAGGCCATTTGGGAAATAGAGATGAGGATGCGGATGGGGAAAAGAACGAGAATGAGAAACGGGAAAAGGAAAATTGTAACAGGAGAGGTAAAAAAAAAAGTGAAAGCCTATGAAAAGGGAATGGGGAAAAGGATAGAAAGAAAATATGGAGAGAAAAAAGGGGAAGGCAAAAGTAAAGTTGATGGAAAAACATGGTTAGGAGAAAATGGAAATAGGAATAGAAGAAAATGGGAGAGGAATGGGAAGGAGAAAAGGATGAGGGAAGAAAGTGGGAGGCAGTATTGGGGTAAAAGGAAAAAGAACAAGAGGATTGAAAGAATATCACCATGGAATAGAGATTAAAAAGAGGGGAAAAGAGAAAAGGTTGAGAAAAAACAATAAAATATTGGGAGAGAGACGAAGATAAGAGAAGTAAAGTACTGCAGAGATAAGAGAAGTGGGGGGGGATATAGAGTACGGTGGGGGGGGGGGGGTTAGACGGGAAAGGAGAGGAAATACACATTATAAAATACGAAGATAAGCATAAATATGCAACGAAGTGAACATGCAAGTGGGAAGAGATAACAACAATAGTGAAAACACACACACACACACACACACACACACACACACACACAGAGGAGATTCGAAGGTCACACAGACAATATGGATGCTGGTGGCAGAGGAGTAAAGAAACAAGGCGAGGAAAGAGACGGAAGATGAGGAGAACGACCCTGCCGAGGACGTGCAGTCGAGTAAAAAGTCTGAAGGGAAAGTCGGAGCAGGATGAAGGATGTGGGTGGGAGGGAGAGAGGAAATAAGTGACAATTGTGGAGGAAATCGGGCTGAAATATGAAAATGAGTAGAGGAAGAGGGAAGAAGAAAAGAGAAGGCGTGAGGTAGGGAGAGGGGAGGTGGGGAAGAAGAATGGGGAGGGGATGTGGGGCAAGGAAGGGGAAAAGGAAAGGGCCGGGGAAGAACAAAAAGGCGCAATAAAAGGGAGGAGGGAATAACGTAGGATGGAGGGCGAGAGAACAGGTTAGGGGAGATAGAAGAGAGGATTGAAGGGAGTGGAGGTGGAAGGCAGATGTGGAGGGAATAGGAAGAGGGGGCAATGACAACAAGAGGTACTGGAGGGCAAGAGAGGCTGCAGAAGGGGGAGGAGAGGGAGGGAGACGGGAGGAGGATGACTGCATGACTGGCGAGAAGAGAAACGAAACGTGGATGCTGAAGATGAAAAGAGCAGAAGAGGCAACATATTTGCATGGCTGGAGCGGATTGGGAGAGGAGACAGGGTAATCTAGGATAAGGATGACTAGGAGAAAAGGATAAGGGGAGAGCGGGAAGGAGAGGAGGATGGGATGAAGATGAGAAGAGGAAGGAGGAAGGAAAAAGGAAGAGGGGAAGGGGAAGGGGAAGGAGAGGAGGAGGGGATGAAGATGAGACGAGGAAGGAGAAAGGAAGAGGAGGAGGGGAAGGGGAAGGGGAAGGAGAACGAGGACGAGTGAGAGCAAGGAAGGGGAAGAAGAAATGGGTAATGGGTGAAGGGAAAGAGGGTAAGGGGGAGATGGGGGAACGGTTAAGGAATGGGAGAGGGTGGGAAGCGGAACGGGGAAAGGGAAACGGAGGGAAGGAGGAGGGTGGAAGAGGGAGAGGAAATAAAGAGCGTTACTATAAAAGGAAGATAAGTGTGTGAGACAGACACACACACATAATGCACAGTCATCGTACTCCACATCTTGTATCATCTAGTCCACACACGCGAGGGCTCTCTGGACAGACATAATACTCAGGTCACAACCTATCAGAACTCCGCTAACGTCCCCCCCCCCACACCTCCATCCCCAAGAGATCCATCCCATCCCACCCCACCCCAACCTCTCACTGCTGCAGCCCACGCGAATCACGAGCTGCAGCAACAGGCGTACCAACATTTCCGGATGGAAAGGGATATTTGAAAAAAAAAGGAGAAAGACACAGAAATACGTTACCTTCAGGGTCGAGAAGTCTGGTAACTCCGTATTCACGCTCCATGACGGAAAAGGCAATTTCGAGTCGATCTCTGGCTGATCTCTGTCGAAGACCACGCCAGTCCACAAGGTCGGGTCTGGAGGGGAAAACAAAGATTCACTGATGTCAGTACTAAGGTCTAAGCGAGAAAAATAATTAAAAATAAACACCAATTAAACATATATATCCACCATGGGTTTGTCCCTGCCAGAGTAGAGTAAGCTGTCTGAGGATTTTCCCAGAAAAAGGTACAGTTATTACAATATAATCAGGCAATTATTCCCATTAAATAAATGATTCTTAGTCACCAACAGTCCCGCAAATCATGTGATTCATCATAAAAATAAAGGTTCGTGGGTACTAATTACAAGGCAGAGAAGGATAGTGGAAACATGAAGTAAGAATTTTCCTGTTTGAAACCGCTGTAAAGACAACTAAACAGTTTAAAAAGAAAACGGAAATATTCTTCACCGGGAGAAAACCACTATTAAACCAACTTCAACCCTGTCTTAAAGAGAGAGACATGAGAAGGAAGGGAAATACAAATTCCGAGTTCTCTCTATTGAGAAATCTTAGAATTTATATATCTCCACAACTGGGAAAGAAAATGCATTAAAACCAAAATATTTACCGGGATATCAATAACTGCTTGTGGTATCAGATATTTTCCAAATTTCACACCCCTTCATTCGAAATATTGAAAAATTTCGAAGATTCACAATAAAGAGAACTGATGGTGCTAGACGTGTTATGTAACACATTCACAGAAGCCTGCAGCAGGAATCACGAATTATGAGAAGACGCCATCAAGCCGCGATCTGTACACGCCAACTTCCCTGGGAACCGCGCGTTCCGGCCTCCCGCGCCTGTGGTCCCACCCACGCCCGGGGAGAGCAGGGGGACCAAGAAGCGCTCTAGGACCTTCAGCCATTCACAAGCATAACTCCCCCGAACATATTTCACGGGGGAGAAATAAACATGCAAGAATTAAGGCTGTTAATTTGTGACGAATAAGCGTACGTCTCAAGTGACAAGCACCGTAGACAGCACCAGAAGCTGACTAATAAGCGAATGAAGCTACGGAGCAAAAATGTAAAGTCGACTGCAGTGGGAGCATCATACCCCTATTTGTATCGGGCCGTTTTACGTCCTGGATACAAGGCAATTACGACCTACACGCCAGGCATATCGTAAACCTACGATGTATACCTAATATGTTCACTAAAACTACTTGGATGATACCAAATACAGGGCTGTAATTTTGAGAATTTGGGGGAAGGCTTGTCAGATTTACATGTGAATACAATAAACTTCTTTGTTTGAAGAATAATCATAATCTAGTTTTAGAAGGTAGAATATATAAGGTTACAGTTTTCGTGATTATAGTGTAATCAATTTAAAACCATAATGGTTTCACACACCAATCAAAATGTCAATATGTGAAAAATATTGGGATGCTACAGCCCCCCCCCCCCCGCCGGGAATTATGGCCCTGAAAATTTATCTACACGAAGACAATATCATGGATCCGTATTATTTAATCGAAATTCTCCGTCCGATGACATCATTATCATACATTAGTCTGGCTACCACATGACGATATTATTCGTCTACTCAAAGCGAAAATCACACTGAAGGAACTCATTCAACAGCGAGGTTTATCAATAATTCGAATCACCGTTGCCACAGATGGCGGCTAACGGTCGCACTACAAGCGACTTCAGTGGTTACGCTGGTAAATGAATTCAAACTTGGATGTTGAGAACCTGTGTGTTTTGCTTCCAGACGATTTCATTCAGCAGGCACAGCTAAAGAGTTGATAAATCTAACGAAGTAGCCGAGACAGAGTGAAATGGAAGGAGATGAAACTAAAATATAAATGAAAAGGAATGGATTGAAGAAATGTGAAAGACTAAGTTACAAGTAGTGTATGTGTGTGTGTGTAAGAGGAAGCGAAGGAGAGGCGAGAGGGAACAAGAGGCACTGAAAGGTGAGAGGGAGTTCTGCAGACCGTAATGACACGGTCAATTGGCATGGTTCCCTCTATAAGAAAGAAAAAGAAGAAAACATACATCGACAAGTGAAACAATCATGCATACGCACACACATAATATATATATATATATATATATATATATATAGATATAGAGAGAGAGAGAGAGAGAGAGAGAGAGAGAGAGAGAGAGAGAGAGAGAGAGAGAGAGAGAGAGAGAGAGAACATTAAACTTCTCATCACATTCCTCAGGCGCGTCAAGCCTCCAACACAAAGCCGCTTACTTATTTACCACTTGACTTAATCATGTTGAAGCTACTGGCCGAGTGCAGCTTTCTGGCTTCTCCTCCTCCTACCCACCCCTTCGACCGGTCTCGTCATTCTTAGCACTGTGGAATGACCCATGAGGGGGCAGGAGGCAAGTCTGAATGCACAAGATATGATGATGAGGAGGAGAAAGACAGATGCATATATAGATAGTGTGGGGGTGGGAGTAACAAGGGAAGGAACTAAATGTGAGAAGAACGTAAATACGTTACAAGTAAGGAGTCGGACAAAGCATAACGTCTTTGGGAAGGGGATAGGTGGAGGTGGGAGTGGGGAGGGGGTCTCCGCCGCACAGCCAAATGCTGCCCCCCACCCCACTTCTCTCGTCCTGCACTATCAAATGCTGCTTACTCGCTAAATCACACGAACAGGTGGTCAGGAACGGGTTGCAGGTGGCATAACCTAAAGGTGCGCCTACACTAGCGTACAGTTTAATACAAACGTGTGACCTACCAGGAGGAACATAAAGCACTAAAAAAAATTCACGGCAATCTGGAGTTCAATCTCCACCCATTTGATAGTTCGATATTCAATATACCCTTATTCATAGATACACTTCCCATGGCATTCCTTGCATTGTTTGTATAACAAACAACAGGATACAGATATCTGCAATTGGTAATGAGCATTGTTGACGTCATGATAAACCGAATGGGCGGAGTTTGACTTGCTACCGTGAACTAATTCTGCGGGAAGGTTGGGTTGCCAATCACGTTGGTGCCAAATACAGTATTAATCCGTGCTGAACAAGATTCTGACGTGTTCATGAAGACACCCTGACCTGACCCTAGGCACATCAAAATTATTCCATTATATTTTATCAACAAAATTAATAAATTCAACAACAATAAAAAAAAATGTATGTATATGGATAATTCCGCTGTGCTACGGGCTGGTTCGGGTGTTTGCGATTACTAATGCAGTGGTGAGGTCAACTCGCTGCTAGACTGCACCCGTTTTCTTCAACGAATTCACTCCTCGTGAAGTGAAGCGCAGAAATGGTTATGGAGGTATGGAGGAGTACAACATACACATAGTTCTCTATTAAAATTATTTTATCTGGTTATTTATTTGTGTATATATTTATTTATCAATGTTCAATTCCTAAACTAAATGAAATATTATTTCAGAGCATAAATCCCAGTCTCTGTGTACCTTAGCGTTCCATTCCCATTACTGACTCATCCAGTCAATAAACCAACTAGATTAAGACACTACACATTCCTCCCAATTTCTGCAAGTCTTGTCCCAATATAATTTCGTACAAATATTTCCACTGCAAATATACTTTAAGTACAATCAAATAATACCACAATATACACATTATCCCAACAATCTAGATTTTCGAGAAAAAAATCATTCCACTGGTGTAATCTAACCGAAAATAAATCGTCCACTCCATCTCTTATATCTTGATTTTGAACTTAAAAATGCCTTGGTCATACATAAAAATATAATCCACTTGTTCAGTCATTCTATTACGAAAATCATCATACACGGAAATCAACGTCAAAACATAACTGCCTTCAAAGGGAAAAAACAGATTGTCCCAAGGATTATACTCCATAGAGAATCAAAAAGATATAAACAAGCATAGTGGTACATCATCCGCCAAAAAAGTATCATAAATTAAACAAGAGAACATTCATGTACATGGAAACATGCAAACAAGAAGACAAAACACATTGACATGTCAACTGTCACCACATCCACACATACTCTTTCGCATGCCCGTGAGAACGACATGCTTCTTAACTACATGGCTCCCAAACACTCAAAAAGATACAAGAGACACCGCTGGATGCCCTTGACCACATCAACCACCAGCGTTCCCACATATGGGATCCTTAATATTTAACTTACGGTTGTACTTGTCTCCTATCTGTCGGTTGGCCACATGCTAGGTCGTGAGTTCGGCCGAAGATCACCTGGCTGTTAGAAGGAGATTGCTTAGTCCACCACGGGGGGTTAAAAGCTCAAAAGAACACCCGACCTGCCAACCAAACTACCCAAGACCACTCCAGGCAGGTTGGGTGTTCTCAGACACCGCTTGGGACTCGA
Organism: Oratosquilla oratoria; assembly: GCF_046742065.1. Taxonomy (NCBI): domain Eukaryota; kingdom Metazoa; phylum Arthropoda; class Malacostraca; order Stomatopoda; family Squillidae; genus Oratosquilla; species Oratosquilla oratoria. The sequence continues at coordinate 23,185,018 of NC_134816.1, read as the reverse complement.
ATCAGCCGGAAAATGTTATTATTAATAAACCGGGAGCTTGGGGTTAGGGCGCTGGAAAAGAGGTCCTATCGTGTGGATAACGGGTGAAAAGTGGTCAGTTACTTCCGTGGGTAAGATTATGTTTGTGAGCTCTACAGTGTTGTGTTCGAGTGTAACTAAAGTGTAGTGGTCGTACTCGCTCCTTGGAGTTTTGTCAAGTTAATCCAGGTGATGATTTTTGGCGTGCTGGGCAAGTGTAGTAAAAAATAAACAAATAAATAAATAAATAATAACTGTCCCGCTCATTTCCGTATATCATGATAACGATTTTAAAATTAGAGATGGCGAGTAATTTTGGGTGCAACGATCGACAGTCGTCTGGTCTAAGCGAGCTACATACATTGCGAATTTCAAATGCATTGATAACTTGGGTGGTGATACGTATCATTACCGAATGTTTGCAATTCTGCTCTTTCACCTCGTTCTGTCCGTGGGGGTGCAAACATACTCGTATGCAGGTCATGCATAAGCATCATTGTACGCAGTATTCATTTCGAGATATAACTACAATAAATCTGGCCTTTTAGAAAAAATACATTATTGAAAATTTGTCTTACTGTTATTTCAATAGATATTACCCGTTAATTCTATGTTATGCATTCCTATTCTTATATATTATGTGCCATTATTTTTATGTGATAACAAAACATTATTTATACAAACTCTATAGCGAGCCATACGCGAGGCTGAAACTATGGTCTACAATAAACTCGCTACTTCAATGCAATTAGATACAATATAAATCAGTGTAGCGGGGCTGTCCACACGACCGTTTTCCGAAACGTTGACCTATTTACGTTTCTCAAAAGTCTTTGTAAAAATTACCGTATTCACTTTTAGCAAACGAGTGCGGCTTCCGGTCACGAAATCTAACGCCTTCACGAATAACGGTCTTGTTTCCTCTATGCATACTGCCCATAGCCAATGACGCGGTCTGGTATCGTGCCGGCATGTTTGAATCTACACCGGAATCTAACCGGACAAAGATTATTAAGAGTCGATGGTAAGGGAGGGAGTCCTAGATTATTTATGGACACGTACATCTACACTAAATTACTTTGCAAGAGTGAACAGGTGCATAAACGCGCTTTTGTAAGGGATGGGGGAAGTGAGAGATGGAGGAGGGTGAGGATACAGGTGTGTAGATATAGAAAACGGGTCAGTGAGTGCGAGCGGGAAGGCGCACCCGTGATCAAGTGCAATTGGGTAGGTCTCTTTGCGCATGTTATGTCAATGCACTATATACCGTATACGTGCAAATAGGTGTGCAACGTTACCGTAAAATGCTACTTTACATGCGGGCGTGCAAGTGATTATACATGCGTGAAAAATACACCTACAAATGAGCAAACGAACGAGCATAAAACCGCAACTTCGAGAACTTTACAGCAAACGTAAACATGAGTCAAATTCCCGCGCGCGTGCAACACAGACGCCGGCTGTGCTCTCAAAGCACGACCCACCCGACCACCAGCGTGCACAAAGTGGCGTCAATTTACCGACAAGTCGAAAAAATATGACTACGCCACCCATCTCCTCAGCACGCAAACTATGCAGATTTAGAAGTAGGTAGCAGCCATTTCAAGAGCTTTCTATACTAGTTACTCTAAACTCGAGGTAGAAATGCTGATCCACCAAATTTGTTTACGTATGCAAATGTAGCGTTATTTACTGGGTATTCGATAATTCTGTTAGTCCAAGAAGACAATTTCACTATAAGACGAGTATCACAAGGAAAAATATGAAAAATAATCATCAAGGAATACCGTTTCCATTAGAAATTATTAACGGATTTTCAAGCTCCCACGCTGATTAATTACCAATAGATCGACCCACATAATCAATTACCTTTCCCGTCGCCTGCCATCACCTCGTCTACCCATACTTCAATTTCAAATATCAATCACTATACGGCTAGACGTCAAAGGAATGACCATTATATATCAAAGTTACAGTTGCGATAATAAATCTGGTTCCATTTGAGTTTTTGTATATAACCAAACACCTTTACAAGAAGTCACTTGCACCATCCCACCAATTTCAATAACCCGGAAATTATAGGCCACCTTCTCCTCCACTCTCCAACCACATTGCCCGAGTTAAATCGCATTGCAGCAAGGCACAGCTCCCCACTACTTTCCGTACCCACCCATCTAATATACGAGTATCTGCGATGGATCCTTTTGCTGTACGCGAATGTCCATGTCTAATGTCTAGTAATATATAATAACGTTATTCTATATATTTCTATTGTAGAAAATTACATCACATATATGGCACTGATATATAAGGAAAACTACAAACTAGTTAAAGGCTTTTAATTGAGACTACTTTGTATTAACATGTTTCAGATGTGGTCTACATCACCGACGTTCTCAAATATTCCCAATATTACTTATGCCACTCTTCGATTATTCCGTGTTAATCAATAATGCCACTCTTTGAATCCGGCTAGTTATACGCGTGTGTGTGTGAGAAGTAAAGAAGATAAGGGTGTTACCTGCCAGTGTGGTCGTGGTACAGTATACGAGGATGTCAATGTCTGGAAAACGCGGTGAATGTGAAAATCGACATGCTGAGTAAGACCCGTAGGAGGCACGGGCATGACCAACAACCCGCACAACATCCACAGGATTTCCTTATGCTAATATAGCTTTCACTGCTCACTGATAATTATATTTCCTGTACAGTATTCACCTTAAATCAAAACGTGTTTCTTGTATAGGAAATATATATCAAGCAATCAGAAATTTCCGCTACATTTGCATAACGACAATCTCGGATGGGTCTGAGGCTTTGACTACAACAAGTGTTGTGTCTGCGTGCTATTTAGAAGTGATTCTAGTTATGAAGGCGTGAGTGAGCTATGTGTGCTGATTTGGTGCGTTAAGCTAGTGCAATATCACATGGGGAGGGGAGCGAAGGGGAGGGGCAGATACTTTAGTGGGGGGGGGGACTGGGGCAGACGAAGTTTAGTTCAATGAAAACACAAGCTTAAAAAACTCTATATAAAAATATTCTACAGTTATGAGATTTTTTTTTATCTAGCAGTTATACCAAGCAGTGAGAATGAGATAATCTCAGCGAGCTATTAGGCGTGATTATTTTTTTTATATTAATTCAAGAAAAAATACATAAAAAGGTCTGCAGACCTGAGTACTTCCAACCAAGCCAAAGCCCAAATTAAAAAAATATGAGAAGGGAGGAGGAAGATGCATACTGACGCTAAACACATTCGACCACATATTCAATTAAATAATTAATCTCACGCCTCGTACTCTCATATGCAAGAAAGTAACACACATGAAGACATACAAATACATACGCCAGCTCACAATTATACATTTGCCCAATTATTCACGCATATACAAATTCCTATTTTTCACACGCATACACCCACACACTGCATCTGATAGGGAGGAAGGGAGAATTGTATGATCAAACGCACTGCACACATATATATAAGACCTCACTTCTTCCATAACATATAAACCATATATATGCTTTGTCGTTTATTTCATACTATTTATTTATTTGTTCGTCATTATTTCTGTTTATTATTTCTTTATTTGTTCGTCATTATTTGTTTATTATTTCTTTATCATTTATTTTTATTTATCTCTATTATTATTTACCATTTACCTGTTTATTATTTAACTTTACAGATTCATTTATTCACTTATTGTATTTATTATCTTATATAATTTATTTGTTTATTTATCATTATCATTATTTTATTTGAATTTTTGCATCCGACCTGTCGTCATGCTCCTCCTTTGTAAATCCTTTGTAAATATTGCTAAAAATCAATATACACTCTAAGTAGTTCATACTAACTTTTCGTACAAGTTATATTTTTATATCCTTATTCAGTACACTCACACATTCATTAACCACATTTGCAACTAACTGGATATGCAAATAGCACATTAAATCATACTCAAACAACCAATCTTCGTAGCATAGTCTCACTCGCCCTTCCACACAAAGACCACTCAAAAAAATCCCTATTCAATATACCAGAGCACCACTAAACACACCCAAAAAAGGAAAAACACACACAACCAACCTAAGCCCCCAAAACACCGTGGCCTTGCAAAAAGAAAGAAAAAAAAAGAAGGAAGGAAGGAAGGAATCTTCCCGAACTAAAGGATCTCTGTCGACTCACCTATTCCTGTGTATGATGGCCACCATAGCGAGTCCGTCCCTCCAGCTGGTGGTAAAGTTGCTGACATTGACGCCGGGGTACTTGTGAGTGGTGTTCCGTGCCCATCGAAGAAGCGCTTCCTTCGCAGTCAAATTCTCTGTCTGTCCAACCACGATATCAGAGATCTGTACGAAAGAAGAAAAAATAATATTAAATAAACGTGCTTACATCAACAGCAGATTTAGACAAAGTACATTATATATGACATACAATTATGCAGATCTATCGGCTTGCATTCGTTTTCTATAGTCACACTATTAGAAAACGTATCTAATAGTTGAGATTTCAGAATTTTCGATATTCATAATTGGGGAGAACATCACTTGCTTGATTTACACAAAATGTCTTTAGCTTCTTCTTTTGAACAAATATTCAAAACAGTAAAAAAAAAAGTGAGGCTGTAATTACATCACACCTGTTCAACTGAAGTCGGTAAGGTTGGAATTTCGTTTGAATAAAACACAAAACTGGCCCTAAGTAACGACATCTTGAGGCTTCAAATGCGGTTACGGTCAAATATCAAATTTTATACCGTCTTACACTTCACCTCATCTCTCTTCTGGGCAAGCAAAACCCAGAACTCACGTAACAAATAAATACCCAACTTCTCTTGTTGGTGCTACATTCAACACTGGGCGGTAGATTGGAACACTAGAAAGGAATAGGTTCCGTACTCATATGTACGCAAGAAAATATATCAAATATTTGGCCGATTTTGCCAACCACACTTAAAACGATTTCCCGCCATACCTCCTAATGAGGCACGCGCGTCTTCTTTCATTTGAGGCTCGTGCGTTTCTGGAAAGCACCGTGGCTGACCATGCAGTCACTACCTAGCCCTGACTGCCGCTAACAAACCACAAGATAGGTGGGTTTTATGTCAGCGTGCCTGATTTATTGCACCCATTTACTACAACACATTTCTCAAACTGGAAGGTGAATTTTATTCTGTGGGGGGTGGAGTGAAAAAAACATGGTAAGAAATATATACCTTATGCATTAAGTCTGCCGTATGAACTAGCTACCCACACTTGTACATACGAAAGGATCGTATGCTTTATCCATATAAAAGTTTTTGTGGAAAACCTAGTTTTTTATATTTTCTTATTTTCCCCCTGTGGATTCACGTCTTTACTAACGGGGTTAATGTTTGATGTCGAAGGGGTGGGAGGTAGGAGGATACAAGAATCGTTATACTGCAGCTTCTCAACCAATGACATGCCATCTTTCCTTCACGCACATTTTTAACCTTTTCCATGTCTTCCCAATACCACCACATCTTCTCATTCTTCCTAATTCTCATGCACACTTCCCAGTCCGTTATTTATTTCCTTTTTACTACCATCGAGTAAGCTGTAGTCGTGCTGATTCGGTTCGACTTTCCCCCTCCTCCTCCTCCCTCCCTTCGGTGACTTCCGGAAACACACCGACATGACGTCATGTCTTTCAATTCGTTCCGTTCTCTAGTCTCTGAGCGACATGAACCTCATTCATTGAAATATTTTTCCTCGTCGTTTCTTTCCCCCTGAAATCTACACCTCCAATCACGACGGCCAATTTTTAACCCGAAGAAGAGAGGAATCGCTGTTATATATTTTGCTTTGGTTCCTGACTAGATATCTTATTCTTGTATATATTTTCAAAATCTTGACATGTCTCTCAGAGAGAGAGAGAGAGAGAGAGAGAGAGAGAGAGAGAGAGAGAGAGAGAGAGAGAGAGAGAGAGAGAGAGAGAGAGAGAGAGAGAGAGAGAGACTGGTCTGGAGAAGGAGGATAATGTCTTGGAACGCGATGAAGCCTATACAATGGCCGGGCACGTGTCTCGGCATGGCAATCGACTGCCCACTCCACCTCACCGTCGTTCTCCGACCGTCGACTGGTCAGGCAGCTTCTTACCACCGACAGCAACCGGAATCCTGCTGTCTGGGACTGACAAGTGCAGATACGTGACTGACCCTTCGGTACACCTATCAAATTACTTGAAACTCACCAAAGGAGACTGTATACTTGCAATCATCATAAATTCATTGTGTGCATCCACGCTATACTTGCAAAGCAAGTTTATTTGTTGGTGCAATTCGTCAGTGTGCATTCACTCTTCTTATAACATTACCCCTACGAAGTGAGAATTGTCCACAGCGGTATAACGAAGTATACACCTAACCCTTGTTTTCATTACTGATTACAATACGATAAAATAAAAAAATATATGTATAATATTATTAATTAGAAGTAAAATAACGTCCACAATAGTAATGATACTAATAATAGTAATGATAACAAAAGATATTTTCCAAGCAGGAGTGATTAGCCCACTCCACTGGTGAAAGTGGAGTGGGCTAATCATTCCTAATCGTTTCCTCCGGCGGGAGGGGGGGAGGGGGGCGTGTCCTCCTTCCGGAAACAGCAATCACACAACCCACCCGCACGCCCAAAACGCCCACGGTCGACTCTCAATCATAGCTAGGTCGTGAGGGGGAGAAGGTTGTGGAGGAGGGTGGGGGAGAAGGGGAAAGGGGAGGGAAAGATGTGGAGGGTAGAGAAATGGGAGGAGGGAGGGAGGGGAGAGATGGGAGGATGAAAGGAGAAGGGTGGGGGGATGGGAGGGGAGAAATTGAAAGATGGAAAGAAAATGCTGCGAAACGGAAGATGAGAAGAGGGAGAGGGTGTAAGGTGGTGGACTGCAAGCACAGCTTTCTCAACTGCAACTATGACTTTTATTTCAGCATGGAAGTGATCATAATCACGACAAAAACGTCTCGATTGACCGATAATAAATGAATAAAACTGCTTGTCGTTAGTCAGGGTGGTGGGATTCATACGCGCACACACACACACACACACACACACACCGGTCAGGAATAAACTGAGCTAGACCCGTGCCGTCTTCTTTCACCTTCCTCATATATATAAATATATATATATATATACATACATATATATACATATATACAGGAATAATCAGACTCGTCATTGTATACTAAAAACCACAAAGGAAAACAATAAACTATGGACCGATCGCTTTCGTCTATTCAGACATCTTCAGGGTACATTAACATAAGAAACAGTATATACAAAGGCAGGGAGGTGAGGCAAATGAATATATATACATCGAGGATCGAGCAAAGGGCAAGAAATACAAAACCCCAGGTCATGACTCACCCCCTCCCACCCTCACCCTCCACCTTGCGGACAATCGCCCACCCAGCTCCCGCTGTAGCTCTTGACGAAGACTCCATGCTTCACAACTCCCGCAGGGGCACGCACTCCAGGAGGCCCGGAGGAGTCCCGAGGGAGTGCGAGAGAAGAGCAGAAGGAGTTGTGGACCGGGAGGGAGAAATGTGAGGGAGTCACAGGAGTGGAAGTGGAAAGTGGAAGGTGGATGTGGATCAGAAGAAAACTTGATAGCCATAGACGGAGAGTGAGAGATTGGGAGGGAGGGAAGTAGAGAGTGAGAGACAGATAGGGAGGGAGAGGGAGAGAGATTAGGGAGAAATAGGGAGGGAGGGAGAGGTGGAGATAGAGAGAGAGAGAGAGGAAGAGATAGCGAGGTGGAGAGAGACATAGAGAGAAAGATTAGGAGGGAGAGAGAGAGAGAGAGAGAGAGAGAGAGAGAGAGAGAGAGAGAGAGAGAGAGAGAGAGGAGCAAACAAGGTAATACAATACACAAAGAGGGGGGAAAGGCGTATGATACACGCATTCCCACGCGGCGTATGATAATAACACGCGGACCAGCCCTTCCCTTCGCCGTTACACGCGACTTCCGTTACGCTCGGTCCTGTAACGCCGTAACACGCCGCAGAGCGCCAAACAGTTCCGTTGCCCCCCTCCCACCGGCAATCATCGTTCCCGTTTAACGGGTCTGTTCGACTCCGGTGGAAACAATGAGGAAGTGGATGGCAAAGTGGAGGTGGGGTGAGGGGTGATAATGGGGTGACTGCTGGTGGTGGGGTGAAGATGGGGTGGCAGGTGGAGATCGAGGGATGGAGGCGGGGGTGAGGGATGGAAATGGGGTAAGGGAGGTGGAATGTGGAGTGGGGTGAGGGCTTGGAGATAGGGGTGAGGGTGGAAGGTTGGGGTGAGAGGTGAAGATGGGGTGATCAATGGGCATAGGCTGGAGGTGGGATGGGGTGTGGAGATGGTGTGGAGGTAGGGGGATGAGGGGTGAAGTTGGGGTGAGTGTGGAGGGGTTGGGGTGAGGGTGTGGAGGGGCAGGGGTGAAGGTGTGGAGGAGTAGGGGTGAAGGTGGGGTGAGGGTGTAGAGGGGTAGGGGTGAGAGGTGGAGAAGGGTATCACCATCGTGAGAACGTCAAGAGTTGCCAAGTACCATTAACCCATTCAATATCGAGGGGCGGAAGTGGGGCGGTGTCCATAAATAAAATCGTCAGACGAAAGCCTTGAATAAACGGAAAAAGGTGACCCGGTACGTATGTGGGGGGGGCGTTGCCCCCCCCCGCTGGATGACGTAATGTCGTCGAATTCGTCCTCACTGAATAACAGAGGATTTTATTCAGCCCATGGCTTTGGCCTTCTCGATTTATACCTTCATACAATCAACAACTCTTATGAAAGAAAATGCAAATCTAGTCCGAAATAAATTCAGACTAAGAATCCTGGGTTTAATATATCCACTCACGTCATCCTGTCAGAATGTCTAAACAATATATTATATATATATATATATATATATATATATATATATATATATATATATATATATATATATATATATATATATATATATATTCTAAATAAACAGCAATAAGCAGCTCTGTTCACTACTGGGTCTAAATATGACACCATCATAGCACAAATGGCAAAGTATTACTCCTCCTATAGGCAAGAACAATCAACCTACTCGTACATCGCTGTGAGCGCGGAAGGAGTATCGCATAGAAAACGGAGGTATACAAAGTTTGTGTTTATGTCCAACGTGAGCCGGTCTAATGCGCGGACAATATCCGAAGCAGTGGACTTAAATCCGGTCTTAATTTAAGCCAACTTGTATAAACCAGAGAAAAACTTATTTATGTATTTGTTTAATTCAATTACGATACAGAAGCGCACATATAATGTCTTCAACAAGTTCTTGTTCCTCTATAAACAATACAGACACGTACATGGAATTGGGTGTAACCGCACGCACACAAGCACCCTCTGTCTAGTCACAACACATTATCACCATGAGACAGCACGATCACCACATTCGAGACACCATCGCCTGATCCACCGCCACCACAGTGCTGACATCAACCCCAACCAAACCGCAAAACCCACCTCTCGCTCCTCTTCCTCACCTCCTCAGTAACCAACCACTCCTTTCTTATTGTTGGTTCCTCTTCCTTTGTGTACCCATAACCAGAAGCTGTCTTAAAAAAACGAGCAATTTTATTTGGTAGAAGGGAATCACCAAGATTTAATGTAATAATCTAAGCACCAACTTCAAGACTAAAGCCACTTAAATCTTTATCACTTCATGTATCCATTCACATCCAAGGTGTCTCTACTCAGCTACAAACAACATCTGCAGAAGTCGCAAAGCATTTGGGGTGAGGTAGCAACCACCTTCCGTTTTCTAAAGAATATTTTTTGTTTTCACACTTTCTTTTTCTTATAATTCGTTACTTCCCATCCTCCTGGTCTCACCTCCACATCCCTCCAGCTGTCACTCCTCCATGTCCTTCTCTCTCCACTTTATTTATACTCTACTGTCCCCTCCTCCCTGCTGCCACACTCTCCCTCCCTTTCCCCTCCTCCTTTCTCCTTCCCCTCACCCCCATTCTCATCCCTACGTTCTCCTACCCTCTCCATTCCTTCTTCTTTCTCCTCCTTCTCATTTTCTCCTCGTCCTCTTCCCCTGTCCTTCCCTTAAACCCCTTTCTTTTCCCTACCCTCTCCATCTTCCTATTTTTCTCCTCGTCCTCTTCCTTCCTCCTCCTCCAGTTACCTCAATCCTTCCTCTATCGCCCTTCTCTTCTTCCTTATACTCCCTAACATCTCCATTCCTTCACTCCCCCTCCCTCCTTCATTTCATCCTATCCTCTTTCCTACGCTCGCTTTCTTATCCTCCCCATTCCTTCACCGCTCCTCCTCTTCCCCCTTCTTCCTCGCCTCCTCCTTCCTCCCTCCCTGCTATGGGTGCAGGAGGAATCGGGGGCAGGTTTTGTGTCCGACTGGATGAAAACCGATATCGTGGGTTCCTTGGCATTGATCCCCTGCGACATTCCTGTAACCTGGGGCTTCTGTTTGGTTGTTACGGAACTCAAGCCACCATCGCTTCTATCCTTACGAACAACCTCACGCCGCTCTCGTGTGATATAGTTTATTTTACTTATTATTATTCATATTATTTATCATTATTATTTTTTCGCATCCTACCTAGTTATGGACCAAAAGGTCTTCTGTCGGCATGCTCCGCCTTTGTAATCCTTTGTTTCGTGTACTCGACAGTCTTGACGTAAACGCGACGTAATCATAAGCCCTCAAAAGCATGTATTTCCCAGAGCTGGGCGCGTTCCTCGGTGCGTTCCGCTTTAGTTTGGCCGCGATTAGAGCTTCCAAACTATTAAAGCAATATATGTACCGGCATAGTAGGTGGCCTACGAAAAAATTCTTTTGTATAGTATGTGGCCAACCGGACTTTTATTTCGGTATGAACCTGTCTCTTAACCTTTAATAGTTTGGGAACGTTAAACGCGGCCAAACTAAAGCAGAACGCACCGAGGAACGCGCCCAGCTCTGGTATTTCCGTCGTTGGACCTCGCGCATCACGGACAGACTACCCAAATCGAAACATGTGACGGAAACTAGAGAAACATCACTGTACGTGGTTGAATCCGTCAGAGCCTTTTAGACTCAAATAAAGTAAATAAACAATAATAAAAATAATAAATAACTAAATAAATCTGCTATTAATGGAGGATAAATAATACCACTCTGGTACCCCGGTAGTTTATTCCTGGGTGGCGAACAAATACTTTCGTATTCGGAACTTTGAATATCTAAAATAAATATTTACTATTTTCAATCAAAAGAAATATACATTATGTAACCGAAACAGATGACAAGCAAGTTGCTGCCAGTATTACAAAAAATAAATAAATAAAAATAAATAAAATTGAAAAATATATATAAAAACAGGACGATAAAAAATATTATAAAAATAAAATAAAACGACAAAAAATCAAACAAAATAGCAAATAAAGTAAAAAACAAAATGAAAACTAAAATAGAAATAAACAAATTCATATAACATCATGTCCGTGAGCAATAACGGTGCGAACGTCGCTTACAATAATTAAAAACAACGTTCACCTAACGCCTGGCATCAAATATCACCACGGCCAATTCTCACGGAAGATATTTTCCCATAGTGCCCGGAAAACCCAGGATAGTGTCAGTCACGGGCGCCAGTTGAGGATTCGAACCCGATTTCAATTTGTCGTTAGGCGATTTTACTCAAGACGAAATGAGGAAAGAAAACGGGAGGCGTCAGATTTCTGGAGGGGCTAAAGTGTTGCTTATATCCTGTTTACTGGAACGCGGAACCGTATGCAAAGTAACGTTTTAGCATTCCGTGGGAGAGTCATGCTTTCTGACCGTGAAAATCGCTTAGTTTACGATATGCAAATACAATTACGACCCTCCGGGCTGTTTCGGAAGGATGCAGGTGGCGGAGAGAATGGAGGAAGGCTCCGGGCGTGAAAGACGAAAGTGGGAGAATTCAAGGTTGGGTAGTTGCATTGGGAGAGGTACAGAAGTAGGGAGAGGACGAAGGGTAAAAGAAAGGGAAGGAGGGCAAAATAAGGGAAGGGAAAGGTAAAGGAAGTAGTGACATAGAAATGAAGAGATGTGAAGATGAAGGATGAGGACAAGGGAAGGAGAAATTACATGACAAAATTACGGGAAAGTACGGGAACGAACATGAAAAATATAGGAAGGGAAAGGGTTTAATACAGTGAAGGAAAAGTAAATGGAAAGAAATAAAAAAAATGTGTAAGAATGAATAAATAAGAGGGAAGAAAAGGTAAGCAAAAGAAGTGGGGGGAAGTGAAAAGGAAAAAAAGGGAGAGACAACAGGCGATACAAAGAAAACGAAAACCCGAGAAAGCATGTCCCGTCTCTACACCAGAAATCATCGGGATTGTGACTTACTAGTGAGCGAGTGTGGCAGCAGTGAAGGAGGGGGTAGGGGGGGGGGCTTGATGCAACAGTAGGGGGAAGGGGGAGGGAGAGGTGGGGGTGGCGAGTAGGGTGACTGCCTTGCCCCGTCCCGCCGTCTTGTTCCTGTTGCCTGCCACATCTGATGAGCTCACTGGCCGGGCATTTCTCAGCGCGCGCGCTCGTGTCACCTCCTCCCCCTCCACCCCACCACCTCCCAACCGCTCCTCCTTTCAATGACGTATTTTGCAGAATTTGGTCGAAGGGAGGACGTTTTTATTCGTTTCGGGGGAAGGCGATCGTGTGTGTGTGTGTGTGTGTGTGTGTGTGTGTGTGTGTGTGTGTGTGTGTGTGTGTGTGTGTGTGTGATAATTAGTTTCCTGTCAAAGGATTTATGTTAATTCGTTTATTGTCTGTTTATTTTCTTACACCAACGATACGAATATCCCTACGGAAACACGCTATCTTTAAGAAACTAGTCTCAATTTACCTTTAAAGTATTATAAATAAAATAAAATAAAATTGTTTCAATAATAACAACACTATAATTACTGTAAGTCGATAATATAATATTAAAAATAATCATAAAACAAATAATAATAATTGAACACTACTACTAATAATGAATAATCAAATAACAATGATAAATAACAATAAAATAATACTAAAACCAACGAAATAATGACAATAAAATAATAATAAAAACTAACAAAATAATGACCAAAAAAATAATACCCATATTGAAATACAAATAACGACAAAAATCGACAACGAAATATAATTCTTCAGGGGAGAGCCGTCTTTCTCTAAGCGAGGGATACACCCTTGACCCGGTCAGAAAACGGGTAACCAGTTCCCCTCAAGGCAAACAGCAGCGACCAACCACGAATAAAGCAGCTGCTCCCTCATCAATACTTCTGATTCAAGAGGAGTGGCCCTCGTTATATTAATATCAACTAGCGGTAGCAAGAATACATATACTAATGCTTGCAATAGAAACACTGGGAACGTGTGTTTTATAAATGCAAGGGAACCACTTTAGAAAATAAACAAACGGAGCAGAGCGCTTTCGTATATTACATATTCAGTGTAAATTATCTTGCGTACTAATGCTTGCACTGTTCTCTTGGTGGTTTGGGCAATTGACATTTAACATTCCATAAAAATACATATAAACGTGTATAAGAATATTGCAAATGGTTACTGCCAATCCTAGAACCCACAAAAATAAATTACTATGCAATATACAAGTATAAAAAATCGACATATATATTAGTAATGCTGAAAGAGCTGCTAGGAATTTCTAGCAAACCCATACATGCGACACACAAGAATATATACATATACTACACACACACTCAGTCATGCATACATACTAAATACACAGCCATTGAACAATTGAACACATACATACCATTATGCACACTCTCATACAATAAGTAGTCAAGCACACGCATTCCGTCAAGTACACAGCCATGCACACACATTCAAGTACACACCCATGTAGACATACAGTCATGCAAACACACATACACCTATAGTAATGTATACAGTTATGCACATACACCTACAGTTATACACATACACCTAGTCATGTACACACATGTAGTCATACATACACCTACAATCATGTACACCGTCATGCACACATATCCACAGTCACGCACACCTATCATCTTTGTCATGCACAGCATCCGAAACTGAAGAATCTGGAACAGACGGCTGGTCGTCCTGGAAGCCACACTATACGTATCGCAAGACCAGGAACGAAACCGGGTCACCTTACCAAGAGTTCAAACATAATAAACCAAAAGGCGGAAGAAGTCTAATGGACGCCTTCCTGGTTTTACACCGTCAGGAAATCGCTCCGGGAAAGCTATGGGAGTCTACGATTCATATAAACGAATCGACCTCTCCATTCCGTGTCTGTCGACACGCAGACAATTGGTCCCTCCGCGCCGAGTATTTCAGTGTATTGAAGTTGAATCTGTCGACTAGCGGACAATTGATACATCCGGACGAGTATCCCGCAACAAATTGAAGCTGGATTTGTCGACTAGCGGACAACTGATCCCTCCTCGCAGAGTATTTCATTGCCTATTGGAGATGGATTAGTCCACTAGCGGACAAATGATCCATCCGCGCCAACCATTTCACAGCAGGACCTGTCGACTACCGGACAATAGGTCCCTCTTAACGAATCGACCTCTCCATTCCGTGTCTGACGACACGCAGACAATTGGTCCCTCCGCGCCGAGTATTTCAGTCTATTGAAGTTGAATCTGTCGACTAGCGGACAATTGATACATCCGGACGAGTACCCCGCAACAAATTGAAGCTGGATTTGTCGACTAGCGGACAATTGATCCCTCCTCGCAGAGTATTTCATTGCCTATTGGAGATGGATTAGTCCACTAGCGGACAAATGATCCATCCGCGCCAAGCATTTCACAGCAGGACCTGTCGACTACCGGACAATAGGTCCCTCTTAACAGAGTATTTCACAGACTATTGAAGCTGGATTTGTCGACTAGCGGACAATTGATCCCTCCGCCCTGAGTACTCCACAATCTATTGAAGCTGAATCTGTCGACTAGCGGACAATTAATACATTCAGACTGAAGCTTCCAGCGTCTATTGCGAGATGAAGGAATTGCAGTTGCCAGTAACGGAGGAGGATAATAGTTTTGTTAATACAAACCACTCCACCCTACTACTCCCACTCCAACAATGACGATCAGTCTACAGCATGAACACCAACAACAGATTTCCAGTGCTATCTGGAGCGTGAATTTGCTAATGGTCTCTTGCAAATCAGCTGATCCATAAACACACACAAGCAGTATCAGACAGCACGCAAGGATAAAATGTCATATTGGTGATAGATGAGGAGTGATTGAATAAGCCAAGCAGAAAAACACAAGGCTAGAGAGAGAGAGAGAGTGGGTGGGGGGGAGTTGTCAATATAGGCCACTTTCCCCACCCACCCAGGTGATCAATGACCAAGAGTCGAAACGACAACCGTTGGATCGGATCTCGGACAATTTCCCAACCTGTTTGAAACCCATTCACCAATCATCCCTCATTCCAGACCCCCATCCCAAATCCACAATGAATAAAAACCAAGCTATGGTTAACTGCGACCACTTCCACAACCATTTACCACAATCATTCACGCCACATTAAGTTCCCAACGTACATAAAGCCTTATAAAGCCATAACCTGGATAGACAGGTCCTGTAGTGGTGGGCCATCAGATCTGACCACGAACTCTACCATTCAAGCTTTGCCTCCGATTGGGTGACTATTGCCACGCCCTCCTCCTCATCCTCCTCCTTCCTCAACCGGGCCCTATACCATCATGTCGCCTTATTTAACAAACAAGGAGACCTGGACGAGTTTAGCAACTCGCTTAGTTACCTGAAGGGGAAGCTACGAGTCAAACGAGTTATGCTAATTGGAGAGGGACACCATACATGCAAACCTGGATATCACAACGTCGAAGGAACAGTACAATCGACTACTCAATACCCCAACACGAATAACCACCCAGACCGGAAAGTATACTTCAATCAGACGTGATTTTTTAAAGTATAAGACAGTTTATGAATTGTTCTTTAGTTATTGGTCCTATGTACTCGAAACGTTGGATCAAGAATTCTCTGTTTATCTTATTCTATTTTCTTTGTTGCAACCTGTCGCAGCGTGCAATGGGCAGCCAGAATCTCGGGAGGGAACTCTCTCTCTCTCTCTCTGTGTGTGTGTGTGTGTGTGTGTGTGTGTGTGTGTGTGTGCACGCGTCCACTCGCGCATGTGCGGGTCAAGAGGCGCAACCAAATACGGACAGATGAGAAAAATAGACGAGAACAACAATTATACGAGCAGAGCAGTCCATACGGAGAGTGTTGTTGCCTCAAGTTGCTGTAGTCGATGACATAATTCGATTTCGAACGAACGTAACAGACTATTCTTTCCGCTACATAAAAGTTGCGAGAAATAAAATAAAATCAATAATTTAAGGGTTGCCAAGAATACAAAAAAAAAGTAAATAAACAAATATATTTATGTGTATGAAGAAGTGATGGGATGGTACCGTTTTGACGATTCCGATAACAATTACGATACTTTCTATTCCGATAGACAATTTGTTTCCCAAACCAACTGCATGGCCTGAAAATAGGCATGAATTGTAACAATTGCATGTATCGCAATCGGGAAGTTTAGAGCAATATTGGGACCCGTGTAGAAATCGTTATTTTTTGTTTTATTTTATTATTATCTTTTGTATCGCCCCTTTTAGCCACTCTGCCAATAATAATTCTCGTACACATGCAACGTCATCCCCGTCCGGAAACCAACAAACCAATCAGACACGACGTAATGGGAGTAGGCGGGGCTTATGTGCAGACTTGACCTGAATGATTGCAGAACGCGCTGCCAGAGGAAAGCATCCAGGAGAGGAACTCCTCAATCTCGCAAACTTCCGGGTCATACAAGTCCCTTGAAGATCTCCTACCCAAAGTATATAAAAAAAAAAAAAATCCACTTCGTTCTTCCCTTCTCAAAAACGGTGTGAATCTCCTTCATTTTCTCACAAATTCCACTACAAAAATTAATAAATAAATATAGGTAATAGATTATATAATAACATTTTGTCATTTCTAGAGAAATAATACAATGTAGCTGTTGCTCTTACTGCCTTCATGACTGGATGAACGAAGTAAAATAAACAAAATTCTCAAAAATTCCACCGCAAAAATAAAGAAATTGATCAATAAAATAAAAGTAATAATTATATATTAACAATTTGTCATTTCTAGAAAAAGAATACAATGCTGTAGCTCTTACTGCCTTCGTGGCTGCAGAAATGAAGTAAAATAACAAATAGAAAAATATATACAATGGAAACCGAATTGATAAAAAGAAAATAACGACACATACGACAAAAGAAAAATTAGATAACAAGAAAAGAAAAAAAACAAGTGAAAGGAAGAAACAAAAAGAAAAAAAAGTAAAGAGAAAAAGAAATACACAAAGAAAGAAAAAAGAAGATTCCTACCATGCCCTTCACTGTATGACGGAGGAGGAGGAGGAAACGACAGCTCTTCCTCTTCTTCCTCCTCCTCCTCCTCCACAACAGCTCTGCAGCTACGTCACTTCTATTTCGGGGAGGTCTGTTGCAACAAGCAGACAGCGAGAGAGAGAGATAGAGAGAGAGAGAGAGAGAGAGAGAGAGAGAGAGAGAGAGAGAGAGAGAGAGAGAGAGAGAGAGAGAGAGAGAGAGAGAGAGAGAGAGAGAGGGAGAGAGAGAGAGAGAGACAGACAGAGAGAGAGAGAGAGGCAGGGAGAGAGAGAGAGAGAGAGAGAGAGAAAGAGAGAGGGGCAGAGAGAGAAATCACACAAGGGAATTCGATTCTTCTGCGGAATGAACACATTCGGGCGACAAAGTGACAACGAAAAGAGACCACTATTTCTTCACCCCGGGATAAAGAATGTGTGTGTATGTATGTATGTATATATTCATGTATGTATGTGTGTGTACGTCCTTGTTTCTGTTGTGTCGTGTGAGATGATTATATACTTACACATACACACAAATATATACTTACACACACACACAGACACGTATTGAAGTCGACAGCAGTTAAAGCACTGATGCCCGAAGGACGTTTAGAAAAAAATAACTGATTTTAGAAGTCTACTTCGTGCTCTTATTAACGTAGACCTAAACATTGTAAGAACATTTGCGAAAGGAAACAGTAAATTGAACAATGCTATAAATTATGTCGACTTCAACAGAATATGCATTCTGAAGGGTCTTTATAGTGTGTGTGTGTGTGTGTGTGTATGTATATATATATATATATATATATATATATATATATATATATATATATATACATATATATATATATATTTATGAGAGATTTAAGTTAAGGGTGGAAGGAAAGTTGTCAAGGTTATCGACAAAATCACAACATTCTCTAGTTCGATTCTACAACTCGGACATAACTTGCAAAATAGATAACATCCCGTCTCCCAAACCCTCTCAATACTGGGAGCCCCGGCCTATATTACGTCGACTTTGTTAAAATTCAAATTGTAACTGAAAACGGACACAGTCGACTACGTCTGAATGATTATAAACATAATTCAAATCGTAACATTCGATCTTGACCAAAGACATTCTTCCACTGTATTGAGCAAATAATATGACAATGTACATTCACGTATTGATAAAAAAAATATATAATGAGAAACGAACATAAAAATAAATTTCCCAACAATATTCTGCATAACCAATGTATTAGCCACGGCATATAAAGCCCATTCAAATGCTCAACGAAATTAATTACAAAACTCGAAGAATAATTTTCCAACAATCTTCAGTACAATTGATAGTCCTCGGGAATTACAGCCACTTTCGATAATTAACTCGTTCTTGCACTGTTAATTGTCCGTTAATGATAACTTTCAAATGTGAAAGCCATTTCCTTTTGTCATGTTATTTTCGTTTGTCAAAATGGCGTATCGTATGATCGTCATACACACAAACCTGTATCAATCAATTCCACGCTCAAATTATTTTATTCCACAAAATTACGCACAATTTTATGTGTTTACTTATGTACAAAAATCTCTAGGAATTTTATTCTTCAATATTCTAAACACGAACATTTTTTTTAAATACTCGAACGCTTTCCTCTTCCTGATTCGCTGATTTAGCCCGATTATACAACATTAAGAATATTTTCCATTGAAATAAACTATGAGTAAAAATATAACAAACTTAACGTATTCAATGTAACAAAACATTTAGTATTATTTTCCCAATCTAGCATAATTTTACCTGCTGTCTAGCATATTTCCGCTCGAGAAACCTGGTCACCCTGTCGTCAATCCTACAGAAACAGTCGTTACCAAATAGAACTCAACAGGATGAGACGTCCTCTCTCGGTCACTTAGCAACTTCTTCAAGATCATTTCCCAAAGGCCAAAACAAGAGTTTGGAAAAACAAGCACATCCTTTACTGACTTTCATATAGTTTACTTGTTCATGTATTTATGAATTGATTAATTTCAATGTTTACTAATACATTTACTTATTCACCGTTTTATTAAACGTTTCTATTTAAGTTTTCTAGCGGTAAGTATAACTAAAGATTTTGAGAGATCGAGAAGTCTTCAAAAAGGGACAGATTATTTGGACGTCTAACGCCGTAAAGACAAATATATATAAATATACAAACAAATGTATTCTATTATATAAAAAATATCCGAATACACAAGTTGTAATGTAGCAAGTCAGCATGGCATGGTCACACGCGCGCGCGCACGCAATATTAAGAAAATCATCAACAGCAGTGTATAAGAATCAAGTTTACACGCGACCACCCGCAAAATATTTACTATTCTCAAACTTCATAAACAGGAATCACTGCTTGCTCACTCTCCCCCACCTGTTCTTATTCCACTAATTACATGTCCTGTCAAAAAAGGGGGAGGGAGATGAGGATGGATTTTATTTTATTTTTTTGCGTCCGAAGCCTTCCTCAATCATCTCATTCGCTGCTTTTATCATCCTTAACGGCGCTGCCAAATGCTTGCCTTCCTGCCTCCAATTTAACACCGTGAATAGCATTTTCCTTTGTGAGTTTGTTGACTTGCCTTGTCCTCATTTCCTCTCTCAAATACACTCCCCAACTCTGAACAATGCATGTGCAGATGTAAGAGTTTCTTTGTGTGTGTGTGTGTGTGTGTGTGTGTGTGTGTGTGTGTGTGTGTGTGTGTGTGTGTGTGTGTGTGTGTGTGTGTGTGTGTGTGTGTGTGTGCTCGCGCGCGTCGTCAACCTGAAACAGCTTATTCACTTTATACCCAGAAACACTGAGAGCTAAAATATAAAAACGTTTCTATTTTACATTTCCTTAAATGGTGCACAAATAAGAATATTAGAAACGGAAATAAAGAAAATACATTAAATCAAATGAGCAACATCCTTTTCCTACGACCATAAGCATTCCCGTACACGGCGTGCGTTGCATCAATGATCAACAGAAAAGTGACGTCACAGGACGAGTGAGCCAATGGCGTCCCGCAGACATTGTGACGTCAAGTCGCGTCCAAATTTGGTTCACTTCACGCCAGCCGGCATCTTGATTACCCAAACACTTTAAACAATAGTTTATGTCTCTCCTATCTTGACCTCCCACTCACGGCTAATACCTTTAAGTATATTCTAGAAGTTTAAATCATGTTTTATCTCCGAGTTCTTCATCTTCTCCCAGGGCACCAAGTATCCTCACGTTCCTTCCACGACGGCCTTGACAATCTACGTAGAAAGTTCCAAGACGATCCTTACCCGACACCGACATATATAGTATTCGCCATCTTCCAGTCAATAAAACGACACACATGGCCTACTTTGGGTCAGTATGCGAGTTCTGAATCATCAGAGTAGCAAGCGCGTGTTTTATCATCACGTTTTGAGCAAGGGCCGTACTATAAATAAATAAACATAAAAAATAAATCACGCCAGCCCTGGCAAATGCTATATACCAAGTAGAATCCCGCCTAGTCTTCTAGTTAAGTTTATCTAACGTTAATTTTCTTAAGTGTAACTAATAAAGCTAGTAAATTTTCTTTCGTTCACAATATACAAAATTCAACTTCTAGAATCATATCCAGTTACTACATTACTATCAAACCGAAACAAATAATCTAAAGTATTCTAGCAATTTTATTTAAACAAATGTGCTTAAGTGTTTGTTTGATCATCTATAAGAACAAAAAAATTGCTTTATTGAATATGTACAATATAATTACTAACAACATTACAAGTAAATTTATTAATGATTAGTGACAGTAGATTCTAAAAAAAAATAAAAGATCCTAAGTTATTTCAAAGTCGGTATTAAGAGCACTGACGAGTTTTTAGTTGTGAACGACACACACAAGTACCCCACATTCAAACAACGACTACATTCTAAAGAGATTAATCACGTGATCCTTTTGCCCTCCTACAGAAGCGTTTTATGGTCTTTCGCAATCACTCTGCCACTTCCTCTTCTAAAGGTATACACCCAACACACCATTTATTCTCAGGCGCGGGTACCCCGCCCTCGCTAACTCGCAAGAGAAAGGATTAGCAATTTAATCAACATATACGGCCTGTTCTAACCTCGGGAGAATATGTGTGTGTGTGTGTGTGCACGTGAGTGTTCGAGTATGTCTTCAGTATATGGAGAAAAGCAGTTACGGAATCCACTTCCTTTTTCGAGAAAATGTCGACATTTGTGACGTCATGTCGACCTATAATCTTCGCGGTGTGTAACTCTTGCCTGGAACACCTCAAAATAATGTAAATTAAAATATTATTCATTATTTAATGTTCCGATTCATAAGGGGCGGTGTATATATTTTATAAAAATTAATACATTTTTAACTTCCCTAACAAATTTTGGGGGCTGCATTGATGATGCTTTGATAATTATGCAATTTCGAGATCAACCGGATCTAAATGGTGACGTAATCAATATTCTGTACGTTGCAATCACACTCCATCAACTTCGGCCACAGCAAAATCCAGTAGGCAAATAATTTATTAGGAAAAAAACTAAAATCGAGATACTCCAATGTCACTTAGAGGACACCAAACACATAAATTCCCACAAGACATTGTAAAAACGAAACCAAGATGGACGTAAGAACAACCCAAACAAGTGAACATCGATCTTCCAAGGAAGGGACTTCAATGCCCAGAAGCAATAATCCCCGCGTCAATAAAAACAAAATTACCTTTACAAGGGAATTAAAAACAAAAATAAACAAAACATATAAATAAACGTAAACGACAGATGAATATATTAAAGAAAAACATATAAAACAAAGTGTACTGATTATAAATGTATATAATACCACAGCATTACTTTTGGATATGCATTTTAGATACAACCTGGCGACTTTATTCTGTTTAAGAAAGTCTAGTCCGTCACAAGACTATTACGATCAACTGAAAAATGCTCTCCCCAACACACACACACACACACAAATAAAAAGAATAAAACATGAATATAACTAAATAAATAAGGAAACAAAAATAAATAAACAAAAACCACCATGATGGATTTGAGGTCATACGATTTATAAGGACGACGTATCTTGGACGCATGCCCCAAGACAAACACATCCACATCGACAAACAGCGGATTGCCGGCAGCTGGCGACGGACTCGTGCAAGTGTCCCGTGACCTGACCTAACCCCGACCGACACATCCACTTTCATCCTTCCCTTTTTTAGTTTCAATGAAGGGACACAGGCCCACGACCATCTGTCAGCTAACAGCTGGGAATACCGAACTTATCTACAACAAGGCATTATAGTTTTCGTAAAAAATATACGTATATGGAAAGGTGTGATTGGATGTCACACTGGGTCACGAGAGAGAGTTGAGATCACAGGGTCTCGTCTGTAGTACCCAGACTGTCTGTACCGGATATAGACTGATGACCGGACACCTTTGTTCGAGATCTGGGGTCCTCTGGAGGAGGTGGAGGGAGAGAAGGAATAGGAGATAAAGGATTGGAGGCGGAAAACTGAAGATGAGAGAAGAGAAGTGAAGGAAGATGAGAGAAGAGGGAGATGAAAGCGGAGGAAGAAAACTGAAGAGGAAAGAAGAACAAGAGGGAGGAGATGGAGGAGGAGAACTGAAGAGGGAAAAGGAGGAGGAGGAGAACTGAAAAGGGAAAGGAAGAGGAGGAGGAGAGCTGAAAAAGGAAAAGGAGGAGGACTGAAAAGGAGTAGGAGGAGGAGACCTGAAAAGGGAAAAGGAGGAGGAGGAGAACTGGAGAAGGAAAAGGAGGAGACCTGAAAAGGGAAAAGAAGGAGGAGGAGAACTGAAGAGGGAAAAGGAGGAGGAGGAGGAGAGCTGAAAAGGGAAAAGGAGGAGGAGGAGGAGAACTGAAAAGGGAAAGGAGGAGGAGGAGGAGGAGACCTGAAAAGGGAAAAGGAGGAGGAGAACTGAAGAAGGAAAAGGAGGAGAACTGAAAAGTAAAAAATGAGGAAAAATTATGAGGGGGATGTGGATAACTGAAACGGGAGAAGGAAAAGGAGCAACTCTTGGGAACATTGGGGAGATCATCTGGTGACAGTCACGCTGAAGAGTAATATCACCAATTATTAAGGTTTAACATTTCCTGGCCAATTCTCCTTATGTTTTGATATCTGCCGCCAGGCGATTTTATCCACGTTAAAGAAAATTCCGTCAGCCATAGAACACATGACTGATGGAGCGTGTGTGTATGTGCGCGCGCGCGCTCACTTTGCGGCCTTGACATCTTTCTCCTCAGTTGATAGTCACCTATCCATGTAAGGGGGATCCTATCCCTTTCATTCTTTCAACGTGATAACGCGGTATCCATCATCTGCTACAACACAAAGCATGATTTCTTAGTGTTGAAGGCCACAAGCCAGCTCTGTCAGTGTAAGCCACTCAACTACATTAAATGATCCGGTATTTTGTTCGTCAAAAAAATCGTATAGATCACGTGACTGCATCTGTTGAATTGGAAGAAAAATAGGACAAAGCCGACTATACACACACGCGCGCGCATACACACACACACACCGAAAATGCAAGTGGCACCAATTCGCAAGGGGAGAGGGAGAGAAAAAATGGGGGCGTGGTCTGATTGTATCCGCGCGTGCCCATACTCGACGTCTTGCAGGTACCAGAAGCAGACACCCACACGCCTCCTCATTAACCACACCCGACAAATCATTAAATCTGTTCTCCGACCCTAATTAAGCGTCTGAGTTCATATGTTCGCGTAAGAAATCTTATTTCAAGGGGGAGATGGTGTCTATTCTTGACCACAAAACCAAGTAGTCTGAAAAGACGAAGAACTTAATAACTCACGAACTGCTATGCATGGAGTTTATTTCTTCTATGTAATTTTGTATTCCTCGCCGCATCTGTCTCTCTTCCTTGGCACACACCTCATTGTAATTATCTTCCTTTACCCCCTTCCTATAATTTTTACCCTGTTGCATTTCTGTTTTGTTTACCATTACCCTTCCAAAATATGCCTCATACTCGGCTTACTAACCCAACTTCCGTTTTCTTTCAAAACAGAAAGCATCAAAACATACACGATTCTACGTTTTCTTGTTCACTCTTCTGCCAATACAGCCACTCACCACACACTGCAGTCGTCCATAACCTTCACCTTCCTCCTGCACTACTTGAGTCCACGACTCACATCCATACATTAACAGTTTCCTCATGTCTACCATTTATTTTTCATTACCTTTTGGCCTTGAAAACTCACACAGCTAAACAGGTTCTTGTGCTTCGAAACCTACATCATAATAATCCACTTATCTCCCACCCTCAAAGTCAACTTTCTTTAGTTTGTTCTTCAACGGGCCTATTCCTATCCTCATTGCCAACTGCTGAAACTCATCTTTCTCTTATTACACATCTCACAGACATGTCAAATCCCTTTCTACTTCAATGCCCACCATCGTCATCGACGATATGATTTACATTTTCATATCACAATCACCCTAAACTCATCCCAACCTACGTTGCTCTTATCCGCAATCCCCTTGCAACACTATCAGCGTACGAATATAACGAATAATCATAATGACATCTTCCAATTTTATCTAATATCATTCTACCTCAACGTCACATATACATGCCTTCTCCTCATGTTCATTTTCACGAGGTGGTATGCAATCCGGACATGCCACAGAATATATATTTACTTTTACAATAAACAAATACGTGTGTGTGTTGTGCACACAACCGCAACTATACTCTGCAATGCATAGCATACATATTAATACTTCTCATCTTCAGTTTTGTCTTAAGTTCCAAGGCCACAAGCTCCCCCAATAGCATAAGAATTGTTATGTGCAGCAATGAGAACACGACTATATACTGTATATGGAAACTTGTCCCACATAACAGTGTAGTTGACGAACACCCCTTACCGATTCCATCTTCGCTTTTTTGAGCTGCCGGGGCGCCCAGCCCTTCTGCGTGGAGACGTCATTGATGTCTTGATTGTGCGTCTCCGAAGTCTTGAGAATGGCTTCAGCCATCATCCGCTGGTCGCCCCTAGTGACACAAGTCGTTTTCTTCACCACCCGGGTCGTTATACTCTTGACACGACCCTTCCGCTCCACGCGCGTGCTATCATGACCGCTAGCGTGAGTTTCCGTCGTCAGACGTCGATGCGTGAGTACCTGATGGAGGTCTGCATCGTCGCGGTTGTTGGCCAGGGCTCCAGAAGTAACCGAAAAGCGATCGGCGTCGTCTTCTTGTCTGGAACCGGACAGGAAAAGTCTCCCGCCGGTTCCCGAGCTCCGCTGGAAACGGTACATGTTCCTGCCGGGGTCGTCTGGTGGCTGGGGTGGCGATGCAAGTCGAGTAAACTAAGACGTAGACGACGACGACGACAAACGACGAAGACTACCTCGCGCACTTGGGGTCAAAAAACAAGAACAAAACAACGGCGGCACTAGTCTCGAACTCTCCTCACGACCTCTACCTGACTTTGAATCTCTCTTGGCACATCACTGACACAAACTGCACCGTTCCGAGTATTACTGTGCGCGACGACTAAGACGAACTTCCTCCACCACTGCTGTCGATGATGAGAATATGGTGGGGGCGACGGTAGTCCCCCTTGGAGGATAGGCGGTAGTGACGGTGGTAGAGTTAGGGGGTTGTAGAGGAGTAGGAGGGTAGAGGTGTGCAGAGCAGGAGTGGGTGAGTGAGTGTGTATGTAGAGAGAGCGGCGCTTTAGAGGCGGTTGTGCACGTCCGCCTCTGCGCGAGACACTGACTCCCCCTCCTACACCGCACCTCACCTGTGCGTCATGGCTGGCCGAAACCTCCAACGCCTCACCTGCTGCCTTTTTCGACACTTGAACCCACACCTTGGCTAGGTGACCCAAGCCATGTTGGCTCAGTCCCGAATTGCCCCGCCAACGACCCAGGTCATACGAAATCAACATGAAAATCATACAAAGAGCACAATAAACTTGGGAAAACGAAACATCGGCAACCCTTCACAGCCCACCTGTATCGCCCCCCACCACCACTACCGACCTTCCCCTTCCTTGCTCATTCTTCCACTCCCTCCCGTCCTCAGCTTCCCTTTCGCCACACCCCCACCTACACATGAACTTGGATATGTCTCAAGTTCGGGTACTTTAACAACGCCACGGCCACACGCGGTCCTTTGACAAAATGTTGGAAACCTGGCAGCTCTTCACTACGGGCTGCGCAGTCTGGTGCAGAATGAAGCTGCGCCGCGCATAACGGATTTTGCCAGTTTGGGTTGCAAGAATAACTTCACGGGACCTCGCATGGCGGCATGTGAAAACCCTTCCTAGGCGCCACCACCTACACCAACCACCACCTCCAACCTCTTCTTTGCAATGTGTCCACACACACACACACACACATCTAGAAGCTTCATTACATTCAAACGATGCTTGCACACCAGCGCGACACAAAAACAAAACGAAGAGAGTTCCTCAGGCGCGCACAACTTACACAAACGATGAGCGAAAATGAGTTTCGGAACGTAAATATGGTGATGACAGCGTCGGCTCTTTTGGGAACAGGTGCACACGGTCGAACCTAAGCAGCAAAAAAGGCGATGTCAGCTGTTTGATATGTATACAAACACCATCACTCACCCACGTACTAACAGACACACACACGTACGCTCAGTTGAACACGATAATTACCAGTACGTGTCTCTTTCCTTACCACAATAAAAACAAAAGACGACCAACTTTCATGTCTACGATATAAAGCGATTCTTTGCAATCATTCACCATTAATGTATTTTAAATCTGGTTAAATGGAAACAATACACAACCAAAAACACTAACAACCCCGATGTCCAGTTTTACCGGCATGCATGCAAGGCTGCAAACTCACGCTTCATATGAAGACGTGTGTGCATGGACGTATTTTCAATCCATGATGTGAGACAAGAAAGTTTGGAAACTCTCTCGTGACCCCAGAGCTTACACGAACCACTAAAACCAAGATATTCGCTGTGGTCACTACCGACTAATTTATTTATATAGACTGTGTGGATGGAATCTGCTGTGGCTGTGATCTCCTCTTTTGATCCTACCAGATGATGTGAACCGCCTGTGACATACAGGATCATCAAATTGACCGGGCAAGTAAATACTCTTTCATTCTCCACGATTCTATGTTACGTAGCAATAATGAGCATTCGCCCGCATGCATGTGTACGTGTGTAGGCATGTGTACACGTGTAAGTGCGTGGGTGTGTCTGTGTGTTACACGCCTCACGTGGCGCTACTACCGTCAAATTTAAAGGCGTTTTTGTGGCAAAAAGGACACCCCATCATGGGCAATGAGCCAAGATTAGGGGAAGCCAACCAAGTCACATTTCGGCACAAGTACAAAATAGCGATGAGTACTGGGGGTGAGGAAGGCTGCGGGTGGGGAGGGGGAGGTGGTAAAGATTTCATGCGCTTACATGTTCGCACGTTTCACCATTAAATATCGAACTGGGAAACCCCCCGTGAGTTTTCTAGAAATCTATATTCGTTAAATATATTCTATACTTTCTCTAAGTGAAAAATAAGTAAATAAACACAAATAAAATAAAAATAAATGGATGTTCGTGTAGTGAAGCTGCTTCACCCCATCAATACGGTGTCATACACTGGGTCCACCAATTTTATTCAACCACAAGACAGAGTCGAACCAAACCAACGTCTCAACCAATCGAGATATCCGTAAACTGATTAAAGTCGTCTATCTCTAGCCTGCACATAAAATACTGAGTATCTGCGTCATCCTACTGATGGGAGATCTTGAGAAAGGATGATCCTATGGTTCTCGGCACAACCCTGAGAAGCGTATAAAGTTTATAAGACTATATAAGGCAAGGCTTCGTGAGCTATGGTATAATGGTCACGAGCGAATATGAAACGTGTGCGTGCGTACGTACGTGCGTTGGCTCTACGTTATGCGTTTCTGTTTGCGCGTCCGTACGTGCGTGTACTCGTATGCGCGTACAACATTAACGAGTGCTATCCCCTACAAAACGGAGTATCACTCAAAGAAAAAACAATTTCATCATAATCTCTCACACCCACACGTGCAAACATACTGATATTATGTGTGTTAATCCTGTCAGCCTCTGGCCATCGGTATGTGAACAGAGTCGATGGGGATCAAATAAGGAGAAGGACGCGGAGTTCTGGAACCGTGGGACGACGGAACCGAGGGCGGCCCATTGGTATGTGCAGTACAGGCGTGTGGGCGGACACAAGGCCGCGGGGAGGGAGGCGTGCGCCGCCCAAAGGGATACAGAAGGATTTCACCTTCTTCAGGTACTATCAGATCTCTTTGCCACGAAAAGCGTTCTCTTATAAACCAGGTGATCTTATGAATCTGCGAACAGTACCCCATAACAAGAGGACTACAGCAGTCTCAATGTAACATCCCGCCAGAAAGACGTATTTATGTGATTCTGTTTTAACGACGTTGGGAGCTTTCATTCAGCTGAGGACTGGAGTCCAAGACTTGTGTGTGTACACTAACATAAAATATGTTCAGCTAACAATGGACACGTGATCCACAGTACATAAAAGCTATGCAGACAATCTTTTACTTTCATTTATACCATTCTTTTAAGCAAAAAAGAAATATATTACAGTATACTTTCGCAATATTGATACACATTAAATGTGTGACTATGACTGATCTACTGTAAAAGGTTATTTCAGATACATTATGGTTCTGGTTTACCTACGCAACAAAACGTTCTGGTTCTGGTCTTGTCCATCATCAGGGCATTTCAGTCAGTTGAGCTACAGACCTTCACACTGAAGTGATTAACTTGTGGACTGTGAGAGCATAATAACTGAAGAGACTGCATGAGGCCATAATGCCATGTCCCTTGTCAATTGCCATCCCTATCCACACAGTTACCTCATCCTCTCTTGCAACAACTATTTGTTCCAAATGCTCACTACATGATTACCAAGGTTCCGTCAGCTACGTAAGTCTCGGTTAACAGTCGGATCTTGTCTTGTGAAAGGGAAAGTGATCTTGTTCCTGTGAGTGACAAATTTCTAGAGGACTATCAGTACGGCTGGGTGAAGTATATTATGCAATCATGAAGCCTTAAGCTTGGACGACCAAAAGAAACAAGAGATGTCATCATATTTACCCATTCATCATACATTTCCCTAGGTCTAGGAGATTTCATTTATCTAGAAGCGGCACCTTGATTAAAAAAAAAAAACATCTACTACCAGTAAACAAAAGACTGGGTGAAAGTGGCGAATTGTCCACATCCATTTCCGTGCGGACACAGGAGTTCCCGGCTGACCGAGATCACAGGATCACGTTGGCGTATGCAGTCGAGGCTACGTGTGAGTGACGTAGCACACAGGGGCGTTGCCGTAACACGCGAAGCCAAAGGGGCGTCGGCAGTGGCGTGCGTTGGCGTAAGGGGGTAAGGGGGCGTCAACATTAGTTGCTGTTTGGCTGAGGGCAGGGGAGAGATGGTAGGTGTTGGGAGCGTTGGCGCAAGGTTTTGGTATTGTAGGAAGTAGTGGCAAAGAGGTGGATATTAGGCGTTGATGAAGGCCTAACCGCTGGCGAAAAACTATCTGATGGAGGAGAGGAGGAAGAGGAAGATAAAGTTCTTGTGGCAGTGTAAGCAAAAGTAAAAAATAATACTACCAGTAGTAGTACCAGCAGCAGCAGGAGTAGTAGTAGTAGTAGCAGGAAGAGAACGAGGAAGAGAGAGAGGAAGAAAAAAGAAGTAACAATAAGGACGATGAAGAGGAGGAGGAAAATAGGGGAAAGAGTGATAGGGCTGTCGCCCTCACGCCCAGTGACCAACTAGCACATGAACGAAATCTACCCTGAGGATGGCCACTTCAAAGAAATAGAGGTTTTAAAAACTATATTATTCGAACCTTCCGTTCCAGTGACAACCCTTCAACTGAATGACCTAACAAAACCCGTAAGAATATATATATACATATACACATATACACACACACACACATGGTGCACAAGGAGTGAGACGTTGGAGGGGGCATCGAGATATAAAAAAAAAAAAAAAAAAAAAAATGCGTAAGATGTGTGCTTAGGGAGCAAAGACTGATGATTGTGGAGATCAGGGCAATAGTAGGAACAACAAACGGGGATGTTGGATGGGGAAAGGATGCGAGTGGGCCTCCTATCAGGGAGAAGCGTCGTATTATGTATTTATTCTCGTTGACGCTTGGAGATTTGTGAGTTGGCGATCACGTGTTACATGAGGCGTTCTAAAAATGTATCGATAAAAAAAAACAGCATTAACATGGAATATAAAACATTACATAAAAAGCCTGGAGTCAACACTATATGTGTGTGTATGTATATATATATATATATATATATATATATATATATATACACACATACACATATATATTAGACTTAAAACCCACTTTCGGGGAAGAAGAAACGAAAGTATTGTTCCATATATTTCGATCACTATATGTGATCCTCTTCAGCAGATTAATCAAAATATACGGAGCTCTCGACTTTCGTCTCTTCTTTTCCGAAAGTGGGTCTTAAGTCTAATTTTACTAATGTGCTACATTACTTTGTGTGTGTGTGTGTGTGTGTGTATCGAATTACATCTACTACCACTACATTCGTCAGGGGGAATACTCCTCCCGCCCCCCCACCCACCCCTGCGTCAGATTTGCGTAGGCAGGCAAGACGCATGCCCTTGGAACGAGCTCGCAAAACCTGTCCGGTCTACCCACGCATTCAGACACTTCGATTTCCTATCTGGGGCAAATGGAATCACATCTGCCCATTTTGAACTGGAAGCAGTGACCAATTTTATAACATAATTACAAAACGCAAGCAAACGCATATGCAAGCCCACATAAAAGCGCATTAGAGCGTTGATAGTTGAATTCGAACATTTAAGGAAATTATAGAAAATATATTTACACAGCGCGAACAAACTTTCATTCTAAAGTTCCGTTGAAGGATCTAATATCTCCTTGCTGGTTTCAAATACGGAAGAAGAAGAAGAAGAAGAAGAAGAAGAAGAAGAAGAAGAAGAAGAAGAAGAAGAAGAAGAAGAAGAAGAAGAAGAAGAAGAAGAAGAAGAAGAAGAAGAAGAAGAAGAAGAAGAAGAAGAAGAAGAAGAAGAAGAAGAAGAAGAAGAAGAAGAAGAAGAAGAAGAAGAAGAAGAAGAAGAAGAAGAAGAAGAAGAAGAAGAAGAAGAAGAAGAAGAAGAAGAAGAAGAAGAAGAAGAACAACAACAACAACAACAACAACAAAGGGATCAAGAGAAAGAAGAAAAATCCCAAATGCACGTTTACGCGCGCACATACACATCACACTTCGATCGCCCAGTATACAAACAACATTACGCGAATTCGAATTGAAACTTAGCCACCCCAAGACACCCTGCAATGCAACAACCAAGAAAGCTACGACCTCATCCTTGCAAGATAAATACAAATAAGTTAATACAAACATGGATAAAAACACGAACGAACGAACACACATACAAAGCCGGCGACGGCGACGGCGACTACCCACGGAAAGGGTTCGTGCAAGAGGGAGAGTGGTCGAGGGAAAGAGAGAGTGAGGGGGCGATGGCGCCGATATCCTTATAAGGAAATACCCCGTCGCCCCTTCAGCTTCTTACTATGCCTACGTCACCTCTCCCCCACTCTCCCTCACCCCTACCTTACCACTTCGTCCACTATCGCACGCCTCCACCACCTACAGTACCTGATCCTAAAACGGACTGCGTTTGACCCATCTACCACATCATCAATCCTGCTTATACATTGCTGTTGGCCCACAATTGTAAGCACCCGTACTCCCAACTCAACTCCTCACTCAAGGACATCCTCCTGTGAACAGTCCTGAAGCTGCCTCTAATCTCAAACATCTGAGAAAGTCCCTCACACTCGCCTTCATGTGGAAAGTCTGCCTAAATTATAGTTTTACATACACACGCGCGCACACACACACTCCGACAATACTTTCCTCTGCAACATCTTTATTAGGTAACCCCATCCATCCATCCAAACAACTGGAACGTGTACAGCCACCCTCCCCCTTCTCCGAATGAGTCCTGGCAAGATCCCAATGCAAACATGCCCCTTTCGTCTTCCACTCCACCTTTCCCTTGGCCTCGAGGTCTCGAAGTTTCTTGTTGCTCGAGAACCTCATTCGCGTCACCCGTCAGATCGATCTGAACATCTGTCCACTTTAACTTAGCGAAGACTTCTCATGGATTGACCAAGAACCTTAATGAACGGAAGAAAGAAATAGAGAGAGAGAGAGAGAGAGAGAGAGAGAGAGAGAGAAAGAATAAAAACCATAGTTCAACGAAGACTAAATAAAACATGACAAACCAAATATTCAACGACAGTGTTAAACAAAGTCCTCGCCACGTTCACAAGAACACCCTATTAGTGCTTTGAACAGTGGCAAACACGATGGAATAACAACGTACATCATCGAAAGTCTCACCTTCAAGACTTCTCAGTCCTGACGAAGACTTATCGACGTCAAGACCACAAGCCATGATTACAGAAGATTCCCACTTCTCCCTGTTGTCGCCAGACGATTTCATTCAACAGAGGGACCTTCACATCCCGCCCACCCGAAACTTAGCGAAAGTCTCAAGGACGCAAGAGCCATAGTTCGATGACATCCACCAGATGGCAGTACAAAGTGTCACACATCGCTAACCTAGGTTCCCATCAAGATGGTCACATATTCTCTTATTCCAGTTGCATTGGGACCATCTTTCAGCATCCATATCTCAAATAACCCTTTCCGTAACAGATTGTACTTATCTTTCAACCCTACCTGCCGCCAGGCGATTTTTATTAGATTGCGCGTCACCCCTTCAACGTGGGAAAGGTACCCCCATCTTTATTAATCCCTTCCTTATCGGTCGTTTCTCTCTCTTTTACTATTTACTACCGCCAGCCTATCCTATTCCGCATTCAAGACTTCCCAGGCATCATCACTTTTGTACAGAAAAACTGTATAGACTTAAAAATTCCATCAACCACAAAAGGTAATTTTGTAGGGTTCCGACGTGGCACGAGTTACGTTCGAGTCAGCAAGTGATTCTACTCGGCACTGAGGCGGTCCCTAGTACAGGGGTGAAGGTGTTCATTATTCTCTATCTTTCTTCTTCCTAACCCACTCCTCCCCCGACCTCGAACTGGTTCCAACGCCTATGTCTATGCCCACACTCTCATCACTCTACCGTCCGGTCACGTGATCCTTCGAGAACTACCATTGTTCGAAAACAGCAATCCATAAAACTCCAAGAAGCTTCAGATCCATATATATATATTATTTTTTTTTTTTTTTTTTTTTTTTTTTTTTTTACTATAGACTTCGGCCATCATTTCATTAAAAAAAAAAAGCCTCCCTTACATTGTCACTTTATATATCCACTCCTGGTATATCCACAGACTTTGTTAACACTGCTCCCTAAACAACAGTTCATAATAAATGACCCACGTATTTCGTCTTGTTTATCTATGTTCAGCCTTCTCACCAGGTTTATCCTTAGATTTTTTCAGTTATGAATACTTCGTAAAAAGCAATACACAGGATCCCTAAAAAGCCTCCCATATATTTATCCTTGTTATTTTGTGCTTAGTCATCAACTTAATTTCTCCCACACTCCACCGACAATAGCGCCTTCCTGATCTTTTTATCCGATTTTATCTAAGATCTACTACTGTAAACAATTTAGAGGATATACTAATAGTCAGAAAAAAAAAGTCAGCAAGATATCAAAGAGAAAAAATAGAAAATAGTGAACGATTATATTTCACGAAATTTGCGATTTGTAAAGAAAACATAGTTATATCAGGCAGAAACCTCCGCCATCTTGGTTCAGACAAAGCCATTCGCTTGGTCATTACCATCTCCCCCCAACCTTGGGGCGAAAATAAAATTGCACAAATTACATAAATGAAGGCATTTACGAGAACACAAAGACGATAATTTTCAGAAAAGTAAGTCTCATTCGAACGTTTAATAAGCTCCAGGTGCACGGTCGTCTAACTTTAATATGATTAACTCCTGCAAGAGTGTGCTTACCTAGTAGGGATGAAACTATGCTCGTAGAGTTCCGTCTCTTTTTCTACACTTATCAAAATCTGCCTTAGATATAATAAATCCAACTTTTTTGAGTGCGCGTCCGTAACCATGTATTAGAACGTACAACAGCATTTCATAAGACCCAAGACACCTCCCATACACTGTCACTATATCCTATCAAACGGTCTGACTAGTAACGCCTACACACATCTACACTAAACAGTGGGTAACCACTTAGAAAAAAAAAATGCGGAAGAGAATTGAAGTTCAAAAGATTTTGAGGTCGAGGGGGAAGTGGAAAGATTAAAAAGACCATGATATGTGAACAAAAGGTTAAACACTAATAATAAATTACCGTTCAAGAGAAGACAGAAAAAATCCGATGCAAGGATATGAGAAAGGATGCCAATGATAAAAAAACTCATAGCAAACTGTGAAAATGATGAAGAATGTTAGATGTAGAATTACAAAAAGTTGTAGTACAGCAAGAAGGGTTGGGACTGTGGAAACTTCAGAAAAGTAATGAAAATAAATACCATGATGACAGGGTGTGGAAAAAAGGGAATGAGGTTGAAGAAATCAGAGAATATTTTGCAATGGAGTTTACGACGACTAAAAACGAATGGAGCAACTACAGATATGTTACGTAAATATGAAAGATGAATGAATGACAGGGAATGTTCTGAAAACTCTAGCTGAGGAAATACTGAAATATAGACAGAAAAACTGTCTGCTCACTTTTTACTTCAGAGTTGAAGTCTCACGTCATTTCCGTATAGTCTAAAACCAAGCATCCAGATTAGGACTGTATTTATCAAAATTCCGCCTCGCTCCTTGCCGTATACCGAAAACAACAATACAGCATCACAGCATGCAACCACAAACACATCACATTACACCGACGCCACGCCAGGAAGCCGCAAGCACATCACATTACGGAGTGACCACCAACAGAGTGCGATTGGGTTTCGAGCTGACGACAGATCAACGACAACACCGGTTCCTCTGTTGCAAAACAAGACGTCATCACTGCGCCTCAGGTCGACTCAAGGTCCCTAAGGGCACAAATGATCACGGGAGTATTTTGCAGAGAGAAATTCACGACAAAAGCAGCCCAGTGATGGAAAAAAAACCGAGGGATACTGTATGTGCGCTGTGGTAAAAGAAAGGTATGCATGGAATCTTAAAGGACACTTTAAAGGAAAAGAAAGAAAAATAAGAATAATAATACGAAGAAAAGAAGAAGGTACACTATCCACACAAAAATCAGGAAATAAAATTAATAATCTCTGACCAATGCCGTGACTAAATAATTTCCTTTCGTCAAATATTATACATATTCCAACATTCCAAAAGGTTTACTCCATCTCTTATGCAGCAAAACAGTGAAGCAGCAGACAGCTCAGTCTCACATGACCCTATCTTCTTCCTCGGTCTTGTAATCCCATACCAAATCATACAAATGCAATTTATTTTGTTTGTGTCATGCCAAAGCTAAATATTGTAGTTTAACACATTTTCACCATCTCCCTTCTTTAATATAACTATGGTGAGTAGGATGAGCATGAGGACTGACAGAACCATACATGGTCGGAATATTTTTGGAAGCAACCTTGACCGTAGCAGAAAGGTCTGGAGGAGCAGCAGTAGGAGGAGGAAGAGAAGGGGAGAAAGAGGAGGAGGAGGAGGAAGAGGAGGGAGGGGAAGAGAAAGAGGAGGAGGAGAGGGGGTCGACGCGCGTGGGCAGCTACGAGCTGTAGTAGGCGTTTGATAATGAACAGCGCGGCATAAGGACAATCGCTGATCCAAAGAAAACGGATCTCTTAGTACAGGGGGGAACGGAGATATAGTCAGTTTACAGCCAGCACGGATGGTGCATCGAATGATGTCATTTTGTATCATAGTGCAATGCAACTGGAAATTTAATGGTCTGTGGCAGTGTAGTTACATTATGTACACCTAGCTTCACTTCTATTCTAAGTATTACAGTACACGGTTGGACATGAGTGTAGAATTGTAGGAGGAAGTGAAGGTGTGTGGGAGATGACGATGAGGACAGGATTGGATGAACAGATATAACGAGGGATGAGGAGAAGGGGAGGGGGGAGGAGGAAGAGGAGAAGGGAAGGAGGGGGAAGAGGAGGAGGAGGAGAAGGAGGGGAGGAGGAAGAGGAGGAGGAGGGAGGAGAAGGGTCAAAAGATGAGGAGCTGAGGGCAGAGCCGTGTTATGTGTGACGACTCTGTGTTAAAAGCAACGAGTCAATGATGGGCAGGAAGTTGAAAGTTCAGGCAAGATTAAAGTGTCGGCGAGAGAATTATGGCTTCCTCGCTTTTGTCCTCTAACTTTTCCACCCTCTCTATCTCTCTGTAAAATCGTACAAATACTGCCACTTATGTAAGCTCACCACTTTCTTCTGGTCGTATTTGCGACCACTAAGAACGGTGTATATCGTTGTACACCTTTCTAACACCAATACTATGCACCGTACTGTGTACGCTGGCCCCAAGCCTATGTTTTGCTGTTGTTGTTGTTGGAGAAGGAGGGAAGGGAGAATGACAAATGTGCTGTACTTTGGTGAAAGCGATGAATCATCATCATCCCCTTTAGTGGTGTGATGTTGCAACCGCACACATCACCTGTCTAATGTCCTTATATAGCCGAGGCAAGTGGCAATTATCAGCAGCCTCAAGGGTTATCCTACAGTAAACTTCCGCGACAACTCCCCCAACCCATGACGGACATTAAATATTTTGTGATGTCTAAAAACATGTGATTTTTTTTTATTTAGATGAGGGCCGACTCAGGACAAAGTGGAATATATATATCTATATATATATATATATATATATATATATATATATATATATATATATATATATATATATATATTTGTTGCTATTCCATTGGGCATTACCATAGTTCCTATCCATGGAAACAATATTCTGTTCTGGCATGCCAAGCTTCACAGCCGAGTATTCCAAAGACAAAGGGAATAACTAACACTGACGTTACAATCCTTGACGATATTAATCAGGATAATGGAAGACCTTAACCCTTTTTTTATGTCAGCTACGCTCTCTGGCTGACTCACACGCCCTCAGGGATCTCAGGGTGACCTGAGCAGTCGACGCATCCCTGACCAGTCTCACTTTCGAAAGAGGGGTTAACGCGCGGTAGGGTATAATAAAGTTACCCCTTCACTTGTAGCAACATATACATCTTTACAAAATGCCTGTATATGGTATGCCTTTTTTGCAAATCTCATGTACAATGTGTTTTTGTAAATAATCAACAGTGATCAAACTTGCAATTGTATCTACAACTAAAAGATTTTAACCAAATTATTATATACATTCATGTTGATAACGGTTTCTCTAACATATTTCTGTATATATCCTACGATCAAATGGTCCTATATACACGTCTATAATCTGATATGTACACGGAATTCCTTTCCTGCAATTGTCATGTACAATTTGTTATTGAAAAATAATCCACAATACTCACACAAGCAATATTATCACTAAAAGATTTAGCTACATTCACGTCGCTACACGGTTTCTATATTTCTATATATACCCTATGAACAAATATTCCCACTGGATAAAATAAAATACACACAAGCCCAAGCTTTCTCCAACAACTCGGCAGCAACAGATTCAAGGTTACACAGGCGTCACCTATTCAGCACATCAAGTTTCCTCTCCATAGGTCCTAGAAAGGGGTCACAGCCCACATCACATGTTTGGTTTAACCCATCTATCCATTTTATTATTTTCCTAGTAGCTCCGGTGAAGGTATCTAATCCACAAGATTAACGTTAACAACATTTCAGTCACTTTAAAACAATATTTCTCTTTTTATCATCTTCCGCGCGACATCCTATCCGTTTCAATTTCTCCACACATTTTTTATGCAGCTAAATTTGCTAGGCATCATTCTTAATTTTGAAAATGTTCTTTAACATATATTTTTACACACACACACACACACACACACACACACACACACACACACACACACACACACACACACACACACACACACACACCCTCCCTCCTTTCCCCACTTTTCCATTCCCTCTCCCCAACTCTTTCCATTTCCCACCTCCCTCCTGATGACTCACCCTTTCTCCCATCCCGATCCACATTTCATTCTTCGTCCGCAGCTTCTACTTATATTCCGGTCCATGGGATGGGCGTCACCTGTGTTATTATTTTTTTCTATTATCTTTTTTTTCGTTTTTCCAAAAATTGTACGAGCTTTTCTCGGAACCGCAACAGGTCTTCCAGCTGCAAGAAACCCATTTTCTCTTTCCTCGCTTTTTACTTACTTCATAATCACGTGACCTTCTTACCATTAAAGACCTGAATGAAAGTTTATCTTCTGGGTAACACCCTCGTGACGTCACCTACCCCCGATGACGTCACCTCAGTGATGAGAATCTAGCTCGATTAACCTCTTAATCCCTAACAAACTCCATGGATGCTGTCCATAGAAACGCCGGGCGATTCCATTCAGCTGGGGGGGAAGACCCTAGAGACTGATGCCGTTTTCTTCGAGTTCATCATAACGATTGTCGAACTCGTCAGGGTCCTGCCAAACATTTATATTTCACGACAAAGATTTTTTTTATTCTCTCTATCGTCTTGTAATTTTATTGGATAAGAAAACTTTACGCAAAGAATGAACCAAGAATAGAATAAAACAAATTCCCGTGCAGTAATACCCTCCCGAAAAAAAAAATCTTCAACTTTTTCTAAAACCCGAAATTTTATTCACCTACGGAATGAGCTCAAGGCAAACGGACAAGAACCACATCTGTCCTTATAACCCGCAACCCTATAACAGCCGGCAACGGTGCTCGGGTCCTCAGAACGACCCCAGAACATATATCGGGCGTCTATGTCGTTTAGCGTGGGTCTGCTTTAGGTCACCATTTTGTAATGGTCCAGGGACCGAGTATCAACCGCTCGGGGTCGCACCACCAGAATGTTAGAAAGATTATCCTATCTGACGTCCGTCCCCCAGTACCGCCAATGGTCAACTGGTCCCTGGCTAAGATACACATCTAAAAACACCTTACTGAGGGAATCAACGCCCCTGGCCTCTTATGCACTCTGACTGATTTCTCCACCTCTCCCTGCCCTTTCAACAGTTTAAAGGATGATGTATCACCATTTCCGAGAGGATTTATCTGCACGACCTCTAACCCTTATTCAAAACCCGAAGGGTAAAAATCCCGCATTCCCAAAGCGCCACGACCATATTAGCGAACTTGCTTGAACGTCCATGCAAATTTTATAATTTCATTCAAAGCGCGAAAATCCGAGGTGCGTGTCCACTTTAAGCCAATAGCCTATTCAAGAACGAGTGTTTGGGTGACCTAGGGTCGACTATAGCCATGGGTTATGATAGTTTGCATACAAATATGACGTATGGTGTTCCGTGTTCCTTGTTCCATTTCTCCTGTTCCCGCCCTCCCGAACCGTTCGTTTCATGAAGAAACGACGGTCACATAATTGCTATACAAAGTTCACCTCTTATCCCGGCCAAGAACAAGAGTTAATAGGTCAAACACCTTAAGTAAGTTCATAAGTGACCTTAGAAAATCATCTTTACCCTTCATACTCACACAACTACGGCAAAGGGAATATATTCGTCCATCATTGGATAAATACAAGAAGCAGCCCATCCGTTACACTCATGCAAAGATGCGATCACAATACACTGTGGATACAACACTTCTGCATGACAAAGGCACATAAAACGGCAGGGGGGGAGGAGGGGGCAGTGAACAAGACGGTTAAGGGAAAAAAATGACCTTTTGGCACACGCCATGTTGCTTGCTGGCAGCCACTCCCGTCACCGCTGATCCTAATCATTTGGCGGGAAAGTTTCACGGTCTAGATGGGCCGCGGGAAAAAATATTGAGATTCGGTGTTGCAGAAAGTTTCAATTAGTTTTTTGCACATGCAGCCTTTGGGCCTCAGCCAAATGGTGAATGGGGGTGGAATGCGTTCAAAAACGACCGTGTAACAAAACAAAAAATACTCATCAAAAGCAAAACAAACTCGATCACGAACCGAAATTTTTTTATAACGAATATTTGACTCAAATCCCGTAATCCCTTTCATTCCTAAAAACATATGTATTTTATAATAATCTGATTTAATGACGGGATTTTATTAAGCAAATGACAAAAAACAAAATAAAAATAAACAGATATTTCAAACAAAAGACACCCTCTTCCTCTCCCCCAATATACTCTTCCGCCCCAATAAAAATGTTGGAAATCACAAAACAGGGAATATCTTTTCCTCTTTTCCCAAGCGAGAAACTAATGGCTGGGAATGTAAGAACGTTGTTAGCCCGCCCAATCTACCTGTTGATTACACGTTGGGAAGACAGCATCAAACCTCCCGAACCACGGCTTTCGTAGTTCTATCCATTATTCATCCACCTTCCCATTCAATCAAACGCATCCAACACAAAACCGCAATAGTTATGCTTGCATCCTATAAATGAATCCCAAATAAAATTTTAATGGAAAAAAATCCACGGTCTTCATGAATGGGAATGTTATATACAAGGCGAGACTGCACGCCAGCGCCATCTATTGGGAGCGACGCAAAGCACCTGTTTCAAGCTCGGCCCGCCAGGTGTCTCTACTTGCAGCATCTTTGCCGGCCGGTTCCGTTAGCAATATAAAACGTTTTCTAGAAAACATGACAACTATTTCTTATCATATCTACGTGAGAACAATGGCTCATTGTATATTTAATCATATACGACATCATGCAATTTGTCGTTCGGTTTTAGCTGTAATATTTTTGAGGTATTGCTCGTATTAGTGAAATAAAGGACGATGCTCCCGTGCCCTGCTCAAACTCTCCCCCTCCCTTCAACACCGCCCCACCTCCACCTTCCATCCACTTCCAAGATTCCTTCTCTTTATCTGACGCTAATTGTCCGCGACTTTCTGAAACTAAATCTTAAAATAGGAGACTCACACTACCACAACCTTCGCTTCAGTTTCTAAATATCGTTGTTTCAAAAGCGAAATATACGAGCCAACCCCCTTTGGCCTCTACCAGGGTGCACTGCAGTCGGGCAACGGTGTACTCTGCACCTCACCTCAGCCCTGCCCGTGCAGGGTCAAAGCAGCTGATCTAATCGGGGACGAAGCTATACGTGAGATTCCCACGGCGTTTTGTAGGATGCTCTTGCCACGGCCAGGGACTTAGAATCGTAATACCATGTATCCTATGTCTCTGACCATTCCTCCCGCCTCCCAGTGATTGAAATCAGGTAAGTATGGAGAGTGAGTTGGCGGGGTTTACAATGTACTTCCCATTCTCTAACATTTTGTGTGCTTAATGCACACAATACGAATACGAATCCTGGATACATCAACGTATACCTAATTCCAAATACCTATTTACACCGAAGACACCTCCCTGCTTCATCCACTACTAACTAGTTCGTTCGTTCTCTTTCGTGGAGAGCTCTGACTCACATTTACCTTCTCCAGAACGCCTTCCATTCCACGCACATGCCTTCGGGCATGGACACTGAGTTCTCGCAAGTGTGGGCAGTACTATTGCCAGATTTATTGAAAATCGAAAGGCATACGTATCCTAGGAACGACTTTGAAGACGACATTGCGACTGCAAAACAATATTCTTAGGTTAAAACTTTTTTCGGTCCGGAAAGTACTTACCTATGCTTACCTAGTAAACTTCTTTTTCTGTCCCCACCTCTGATAAAAAGTGCAAGAGCCTAACACTATATTGCTGTGACTATCATATCTTTCCTTGAAGCTGGCTGTGTTAGACGCCATCATAACATACTAGCTCGTTCCACTCATAACTTATTTTATTTTATTTTATTTTTTCAAAGTGGTCCTCCAGTGTTACGGCCTGCTTAGCTTCATCGAGTGCCCTTTTAGTCTCGCACTAAATTTAAAGGAGTAGCAAGGAACGTCTTATTAACCCGTTAAGTAGTTTATATACTTCTATCATGTCCCCTCTTCTTCTATCCTCTTGTGCCTTGCATCTATCTTCGTACGACAAGTTGTTAAGTTCTGGTATCAACCTTGTCGCACGGTGTTGAATGCTCTATTAATTCTGTCCTTTATTAAATGTGGGGACCAACTCTGGTACTCTAAAATAATCCTAATGAAGGTCTTGTATATGGGTAGGAAAATCTCTTTCGTTTTAAAGGTAAATTTCCTTTTTATTATTCCCACTACCCTATTTGCTTTAGATGTTATTTGAGCTACGTGTGCCTGCTTTAAGATATCTTGTTATAGTTATGCCCAACTCCTTTCCAATTCAATAGCTTTGTTTTGCTAACTTTCTTATATATAAGGGGTGATTTTCGCATTTCTCCAATCCTCAAGAACTTCACTTGTCTCTAGTGATAATCTGAATGTTACTGTCTGGGGAAAGCTAAGTATTCTTGCACAAACCAGTAATATTACTGAGGACGCAACATCCGGTGCTGGTGTTTTATAAGCTTTTAGCGCCTTTTGCCTGACCTGCACTTCTTCCTGACTTATACAATTTATTATTTCCTATTGGATATCCCCTTCTTCTACAGCCATTTCTTCCTTGTCATCTATGACGAGCACTCTATTAAAAAGTTGAATTTATAACTTCTGCTGTTTCTGCATCATCTTCTGTCAGGTTCTCTGTTAATTAGCCTAGCGACCTTCTCTTTAATACACGTCTTGGATCTGACATATGATCAGGATTTTATTCTGGTTAACGCTACAAGATTCTATACAGGTTAGCTGAACCCCATTAAATAAATGCATAAATAAATAATATAATAAATAAAAAGTGTGCTGTTAATATTTCTCGGCCCATAATTTACCAAGTTCATGCTACCATTATATGACTATCCCCTTGACATTCCAATGATAATAACATCAATAACAATAATATAATAATAACAATAATAATATAATGATAGCAATAATAATAATAATAATTGCGTCTCTTGGGATTTCCGTTTTCTATCGCTAGACAGCCAACATGAAGATGAATGCTGGACAAATAAGGCAATACCAACAAATCAAGAATGTGAAGGTTCACCTAACAGGTGTGAGTCAAAACAAAGTACCAGAGAGCTACAACCCATCATTGCCCCTAGTCAGACAAAGGGAAACGTTAATAGATACAAAATTTAAATAAAATTTCTTAAAGAAAAGGACAGGTAACATGCCGCGCCCTTCATCGCTCCCATCGCTTCTGCCCATCAACACTTGTGCCTCCCTCCCTCACTAGGAGGCTCGCCCTGAGCAGACAACCGATCTGCCCTTGATTCCACCTG
The DNA here is from genome assembly GCF_046742065.1 of Oratosquilla oratoria. Classification (NCBI taxonomy): domain Eukaryota; kingdom Metazoa; phylum Arthropoda; class Malacostraca; order Stomatopoda; family Squillidae; genus Oratosquilla; species Oratosquilla oratoria. Next base: position 23,141,093 of record NC_134816.1, on the reverse strand, counting down.
CTGGAGGAGGAGGAGGAGGAAAAAAAGAGAGGGAAAGAGGAAGAAGAAGAAGAAGGCAAGACCCGCCTCACCTCAAGAGGCGAGACTTAGCTTCCGGCAGAGGAGGTGACCAAGCTCGTCTCTGGCGCCGGCGGGGGCAGGTCTATCCGTCTCCATTCTTGCTCAATTTGTCTCACACGCACACACGCACGCACGGTCAGACCAGACGGGCGCCGTCTGCCCTTGTGCGTCCTTCTGGTCAGTGGCAAGAGGGCTGAGGTGCTCAGAATTACAATACTGGACGGGCAGTGTCTCGAGACGTCAAATATCTTTCCTTCTACTTCTTCCAATATTGCGATATACATACATATCTTCAACAGCAACACATAAGACATGAACATAACCAAGGGTGGAGGACGATCACACGTATATTCACAACACTGGCATCACGTAGGACATGAAGAAGGAAGGTTAGGAGCCTACGCCAGGAGGAGTGTAGCTGCGGCCGAAGCCGTCACCTTTGCCCTGTGAGCTTGGACTGTTGGTGCAGGTAATAGTATTTACTGGGAGTGTGGGATTCGAACCAATACCCAAGCGAATGCGAGAGCCGCACGATTCCGATTATGACACCAGTCTGGTGGATGTCTGGAAGAGCGACTGGCTTTATCCATTACCTCAGATATCAGAACCCATTGATGCCATGGGCTTCCCAATATCAACAAACACAATAACAACCATTCCTTTTGTCACACTATCATTACTATTGTCATCTTCATTTTCCTCAATGGGTCTTCTCCATTGGTTTCCTCGAAATCCTGGTTCCTGACAGACAAGGACGCCAGAGGACGCCAGAGGAATCAACCAAAGAGACTTGTCCCCAAAACAAATTCTGTGGGTGAAAATACATCCTACTAGGCACAGACTCCAAGCGCTGTGGTACCAGGATACAAGAATGTAATCACACAGAAAACCCACAGTCAAAGTGAAAGAGAAACTTGGAGAACTTTAATACTTCGGCTGCCAACTGCAGCTGAAGTATATTATTCAACGTTCTCCCATGTTTTTCCACCTCACTTCGACTGTGGGTTCTTAGTGTGATTTACATGGTATTCTCCTACCAGGGCTGAAATGCATCGCTGCACTGTTTGGACCACATAACGAACTCTGAGCTCTCATCCGGGAGGGTAATAGCTGTCAATCACAACTCCAACGCGTGATCCAAAACTGTGGTGAAAAGGCGCTGGCTGAGTGTGAAGACCTGAGCACGACATCCTGCGTGTCCTGTCTTCCTTATCTGATGCGAAATCATGGCGTTCCTCGTCTCATTACTGATCACCTCAGTCCAGTACTTACTCGTCGTTTCCTCACTTTCACCATCTATTTTTTCCTCTTTCTTACTACCTTCTATCATTTCGTCTCACGTTTCCTCCATCTCCACTTTCCAAACGGCGACTTCACTAACCCCGTCAAAGCTTGTTTCCATTTTCTGTTTCAACCGACATTCTCAAACTTCCCCCCTCCTCACCCCGCTTCCGTTTTCTGTCATTTTTATCCCGTTTTCAATCTTCCTTTGCGAGATAACTTAATTCCATGTGTAAGCATTTTCCCTGAGCAATATGCTTTTTACGAAAACAAACAATGAGTAAAGCACAACAGCAACCCATAAGCTCCATCCCTAGGCCGAAGACAACTGCCTTTGTACACAAACATGACCAAAATAAAAAGAGGAATACTGCGCACTTCATGCGAGATTGTGCCCTCCGGTGCAGCCCTTGCAGCCACAGTACTTTTTTCTAAGCGTCTTTATTACACCATTAACGTCCTCGGCACTCCCCGAAATTTGCACCCAGCAACCAGTTATCACCAGAGGACCCGCTCTCAAACGAGATTCCTGGTCCCGTCCGCAGGAATTATCACAATTATTTTCTGCCTCTTTAATGCAGGAATGATGCGATTATCTCCGACCCAACACATCTGATAGCAAAGAACGAGGGAGGATTTCTATAAGGAATTATGGGCGATAATAAAACATGGTTTAAGCCGAGGACAACTGCATAACAAACGATGATGGATTCTTGAGAAGTCACATGGGCTAATACGTTCCCTAAAGAAGTTGACACACATTTCGTGGGTTTTAAACCAAGTCTCTATGTCACATGCAGGTGACTGCAACCAGTAAACCACCTTAAATCCCTGCAGGACATATGCCCGGTAAGTTCTTATTAGCTTGCATCCCCACCCCCATTAAGTAAAAACCTAAGAACCTTTGACAAGGTTAACTAGTATCCTTGGCTGACTTTGAAAAATATCTTTTTACGAAGAGGTGCTCCAATGGTATTCTTCATGTGGTACACTGCAGGTACACTTTCGGAGTACCAATCCTTTAATCCCATGACCACCAATGTGGCATCAACGGGAGTACATGCTGGGGGTGGGACTAGAATCCTACTCTACAATGTAGTTAAAATCTAATAAAATATAAATAAACATATGATGCATTGTTTTTTATATATATATATTGGCACAAAAAGCGTTTTAAGAACACAAGAAAGACTGCAAGAGACCATAAGGCCTATACTAGGTAGTTCCATGTCCATTACCACCAATCCTCCCCATCCATAAAGTTATCTATCTTCTCATAAAACCAATAGTTTGAGCTCTATTTGTTCAATTCAAATCCATTACTGCGAGTCCTGCCCTGTTGTCTTAATATGACGACCTTGTCTGCATTCCCTTTGTTAAAGCCTTTGATCCACTTAAACACCTCTATTAGATCACCCCCGTACTCTGCGAAGCCTGTCCTCGTAGGGTCAATTTCTGAGCCAACTGAAGATCGGGTTGAGTTATTAAAAAGGCACAAGAAGAAAAAGATTTCGTCTCTTCACTCATGACGAAACATAAACACAGTTCTCCAAGTCTATTTCCAGATACCAAAAGCTGATTGTTTAAGCGAAGGTTAGATAGCTTTATGGTCAGGAATGACAGGCGGTAACGAGCACGGAGCTGCCTAGCGTAGGCCTTACGGTCTTTTGGAGTCTCTTCCACTCTTATGTTTTTCTGTTCTTAATCCCAAAAAAGGATCGTGGGCCTTGTCTTCCCAACAGGACCTTCAAGGCCAAGGTTCCTCGAAGTACCTGACTACAAACGCGCACGAAAATACAGGGTAGGTAATGACAACACACCCCCTACCCCCGTCTCCCCAAGTCTGCCGTACAAGTCGTCCTTGACGTCCCCGAAATTTGGAGGTCGCACTTACCTGGAAGTGGAGGATGATGGTCCAAATGAGGCCGAGGGTAAGCTTGGGGTTCCCGTCCACGATGTCCTCGCAACGGATGTTCACAAGTTTTATCTGCAGAAGGAGAGGAACGAAGACATGTGATCAGTGCTAGCATCAAAGGTAACTACCATTAACTACATACATGAAAAGGGGTAGAAGAAAAGACCTTTAAAGGGGGAGTCAATATATTTCGACTGGAAACGGGGAGTCAATATATTTCGACAACTAACTGCAGTCCTCTTCAATAAGTACTACTGAAGAGGACTGCAGTTAGCAGTCGAAATATATTGACTCCCCGTTTATTTTTTTTTCTTGTTCTCCAACTGTGGTATTAGTTATGATTTATAAATGTTACCACATTTTTCATCAGTGATGAGAAGGAATTTTCACTATTCGTTATTCATTTACTTTAAAAGTATCATTGATTCAACAAACCTAATTTTTATTCCTTTTGATGTTTGATTATTCACCAACCTGGTAATAATGTGACATTTTTAAATTCTTTGCTACAGTGAGGTACTCCGTCGATAACGCTCTAAAACCAGACGATTTAATTTAGTTTTTGTAAAGTCACAGTAGTTTTTGTAAAACCACTTAGCTGCGTTGACGTACTTATAATATTTAATTATGTCTAACAACGGATTTTTTTTATTCCAGCCACTCTTGCATTCTTCTACAACAGCGTTTCTTAACATTTTTTAGTGTCCGTACCCCTTGATATCTAAAAAAAAAATCTTGTACCCCCATCCAGTATATGTACTTGGTGATGATATGGTTTAACGTCACAAGGCTAGGACGGTGCCCCTCGCAGAGGACTTTGTAGCTTGGAATTTAATTAACCATACCCTTGGTTCAACTTCGCCGGTGGCAGGATTCGATCCGCCATCCCCTCGACCTTCGCCACAAGTGACGACGCCCTAACCCGCTCACCCAGCGGGATTAGTGATATAAACCTTGCTAAGAAATTATCGGATATATTCAATTACTAAACAAATGTCATTTTTTATTTCAAATTATAAATGTCAATTAGTAGGATACAATGAATGCATATTATGCTTTCTCTTGGTAAATATTATACAATACTATTGCACTGGCTATCATGTTTCGTACCCCGTGGGGGGCACAGGTACCCCAGGTAACCATTGTTCTATAAGCAAACTCCTCTGAGATGCTAAAAGCTATGTTGTGGTTACACTTATGTATATACTGCTTTATACAGTTGTGTTCCATTGAGTAAAATACTCGTGTTTTACTCATACTTAGGATGAATTAAGCACGTAAATGAGTCTCTGAGTATTCATGAGCTATTGTCACACACATACAAAAAGAGAGGAGAGGGAGAGAGAAAGAGAGAGAAAGAGAGAGAGAGAGAGAGAGACACTCCACCCTCTCTCCCAGTAACCCATCGACATTCGCCCCAAAGTAACCCCCCCCACGAGGCCACGCCCCCCGCCCAAGGTCATGGGTGGGTGGGAGGAGAAGAAGAAGAAGAAGAAAGGAGAGAGAGAGAGAGAGAGCTGGAATTAAGCAAATTCTCACTCGCTCTTCCCCAGGCCGTGGATTGCCATTTTTGGTATATGTCTAACACACGCACACATACACGCCTACACACGCACACAAACCTACACCTAAAACGTTCCTAAGAACAAGCTCCCCCGCCACTTTGTAACCAGATTAGCCCAAGTATTATCTTAGCCAGGGACCTGCCGGGAATGAATTGCATACGATTATGAAGAACCAGTCAGGAATGAATTCCACAAGGTCATGAATCATACCCGTGCCTCGGGTCATTGCGCTCCGCCCCTTGGTAATTACGATCTTATAATAGTTCATGCCTTTCGGGTCCCTTCCCCCTACACACCCTCCTTCACCCACCCTCCTCCTTTCCCCTCCAACCAACCTCGTTTCTCATCACTCAAGCCCTCCCCGCCTATGCATCACCAACAATGGTCTGACCACAAGGTATTAAGAACACCACAGGACTATTGAAGCCCCCAAACTCTGCCAATCTTAGCAGAACCACCTCCACTACCCCCACCACACTTCGTCGGACACCCTAAGAACAACGTCCAACCCACATTCAGTGCCATGACAGTTGTTCAAGAAGATAAGAGGTTTAGCCTTGTGTTAGGCGAGTCCCCAAGGCCCTGAGGGAAGGATCTTGTCTCACGCAAAAGGACATAACTCAACATCATTCTCCAATCCACCCGACATTTTTCCTAACACCCCAAGACTTGTGTTCTTTTGTTAATAAAGTATCATGAGGTTATGAAGTTTCTATCGAGCGCGAAATAACAGTCACCTGGAGCGCTGCATCTCTTGTTCTCTGTGGGGGTATTGGTATGCTGTGTTTCTGTTACATGTACCTTAGGCTGGTGTTTATGTGCTGCTGTTGTACGTACGTGTGTATACAATCCCACATACTCTCTTTGCATGCATCCTACATACTCCCCCTGCAAGCACTCCCATCTGCAAACGCAACTAACCAATACGTCACCCTAATACGACATGAAACTAACAATTCACTGGTACACATGCAGTCAGAACACGCACGGGGGGGAGAATACTCCCGCCGATGAACCATTTGCCAAAGACAAACAGACGTGACGTCATATCGCTCAACTTACATTTCTGCGTGTGTGTGTATGTCTTGCAATTTGAATCCTTTACAATGATGACATGTTTGTTTGTTTTACCCATCGCTTTAATCTTTTATCCAGATGATGGATGGCTTCTAGACATGGTCACTATTAATCTATCATTTATTCATTTATTTGTTTATTCTGATTTATTTGTTATTTGCTAGGGCCGTTGGAAATTTAGGATTCCAGTCAAGTAACGTTAGGTTATATTTACTTGTGGCAAAAATTCACGGAGAATCGAATTAAACTTTTTTTTTTTTAAGACAATAATTTCAGGTTTGTTTTCATTAAATGTATCATTAACAAGAAACACAACACTGCTCATCCCGTGATTCACCAAACGCCGTGCATGCGTCAAATCCCGTACCGAGGACAAAGAAAAGCATCTTCCGGACAGGAAGGAGTGGGGGGGAGGAGAGGGTTGAGATGAGAGGGAGGGGAAAGTCAAACATTATCGCCATTAACTCCTTCAATTCAACGGCATACTTTAAAAAAAATCCTCTCGCACTAACTCGTTTTAATTCTAAAACAAACAAATCAATAAGTAAATACATAATCAATAAAATAACATAATATCGATAACAAAATAATCTTCATTTACTAGCTCTTCAGCGGACAATGTTTGCGTTATTGCCCTCTTACCAACGATGCGCATCGTCAAGCCATTTCGCGCATGCGCAGTGCCAACCTTTTCTCCCGAGGGCACTGCGGTCTCTCTACACAACGGACCGCCACAAATAACATCATCTGCTCAATTTAGCTCGTTCTGCTCACAATTTCCAGCTCGTTTTCCGCTCTATTTCCGTCACACCACTCACAACTCCCTCTAGTCTTTGTGAAGTACGTTAGAGATCATTTCTCACGTCTCTTATGCCTGTGTCAAATGCTATCATAACCTTTGGTGTCTAACGACTCATAAGGTAGACCGGGATTACACAAAGGACTTGTATTTATGTCACACTTTTTACTGTCCCCTCGTATGGGATGACTGTTCAAGTACTCAACATTTTAGGGGCTTTAGTAACACCCCTACGGACCACAATCACGTAGCATTTTATGACTGGTTACTCTAAGAAAGGGGTGTGGGTATTGATCACATTTAAGTTATCCCTCCTCTCTACGAACCTTCTAAAATTTCTCCTTTTAACACCTTATCACTTTCCCTTTTGAGGCTGGACATTTTACCTCATCCCACCCCACTTCTTTTGTCCACTTATCTCATCCACAATCTAGCCCTCCACCTGGTTTACGTCCTTCCACCCTACTGATCTTCCCATCATCCACCATCTCCATCCATCTCGGAGACCAGCACTCTGACCTCATCCGTCTTCGAGCACGCCTTCTCCAGCGTCTCCCAGTGTCCAGGTACTCAACGTGTTTTCCTATGTATCCCCGCATTTATGCAATGCTGTCTCCCAAACCTCCAAGTGAACAATTCAATACTAAATCTAATCGTGTTGCATCCACTAAACTCACTAGATTTTCGGTCTCTGTCCAGAGGTCCTCGATGTGTTTTCCTATGTATCCCCACACTTATGAACTGCTGTTTCCGAAGTCCCCCTAGTGACTAATTCGACATTAAACTAAATCGCTCAACATCCACTAACTACCACTGGATTTGTCTCTGGGTCCAACTTGTGAGCCTCTGGTCCACTAGGGGTCCGTGGACCACAAACTGTGGACCGCTCCCTCCTCTTAAGAGCGTAACGGCTATCATCTTATCTGCATAAATCGATGTCCAGGCTTGGGGTGGGTGGAGGGGAAGGGGAGGGAGGGGGGATAATGGACCTCCTCTGCTCTAACACCTTCAATACAGTCACAGGTTGTTTTGGTCCCATTAGGACCTCTAGGCCCAGCTGAGGACCTACTTTGAAGCAGGACCGTGATCGACCGACACCCAAACATCCACCTTTCCTGGTTTCGTATCCAGTTCGACCTTCTCCTGAATTAAATCGACTTATTCACCAGAATAATATCTCTAATATGTTACCGTATTGAGATAGGTAAAAGGTCAATAAATGCATTCGCTCACTCCATTATGGTCTACTTTCCACCTCAACTACATTCATGGTTGATCTTCTATTCCACCCTTTCGGAAATAAATTTCAATCTTGCGCGTACACACACCCTCTTACAGAAACCACCAAAAATTTAAAAATGAATTTCCAAATTCTCTAAATTGGGAATTTCCAAAATTCCGATTTCTCCAGAACTAAGAACATATTCTGAAGTCTAGAAATTTACGGATACCAATTTTTTTTTTATATTCTAGCAAACAGATTTTTAAAGGGTTAAAATTACACTATATAAACTATTTGGTTACCCCTTTCGAGTTGTATGTTGAATTTATTCAGCTGTGGGAAAACCCTAGGAATTCAAGGAGCTAATACCTGTTTCACATTGGACCGATTTTGTCAATGTTGTGAATTCGAATGGTTAGAAAAAGACTTCGTTTACAGTATTCTAGGCTTCCTTAAGAACATTTCAACTATGTGTCTAAAATTAGTGTAAGTTTAAATTTTCTTAGTTCGTCATTAAATTTCTCAATATAAGACGCAAAGGTAATTTGACATTTGAATATTCGAAAAACAAAAGATCAAAAGATTGTAACCTAAGTCGTTTCTACTTGAACTCAAAACAGTTGAGGAAAAAACGAACTCGAGAAAGAGGTCTTCCCAATAGAGTGCGAAAGTCTACGGGTGATCACAACCAGCTTTTCCTTCATAGAAAACGGGTAACTGTCGACCTCCACATCTTTCCTCCTCCTTCCTCTCTTCCTCATATAAGTGGCTTCCATGATATGGATTATATGTTTCATACATAACGACGCTTGATTTTTAATAATAATAATAGTAAAATAGTACATTTATTTCACCTATAAAATAACTTTATTACTAAGTAGAGCCTTCTAATTACAATCACCATTCAAATATTTAACTCCTCATTTGAATGGAATAGACGTCTTGTTCTATTCATTACCAACGATAATTTTACTTAAATTTTCGTATACCACTGCAGCAAAGAAGTAAAAATAAATTAATTTTAAATAACTATCCCAAAGATAAACTCTAATCTCTAGAGAAAAATGTCTTTACATCAAAATGTAAATACATTTGAAAATGTGAATACACCTGAAAACGTACATTATGACGAATAAGAAGATTAGGCTTTGTTTTACAGAATAATCTATTATGGATCGTTTGATGGGAGACCTAGGTATTCTAGACGACAAAGTTAGGACCGGACACTACATTTTCATGACAATCTATAGCATGGCAAGAATGACGTCACAAAATTAATTTAATGAAAATATGTAATGAAATCATAGTCCCTTTCCTTAGAGAGAGAGAGAGAGAGAGAGAGAGAGAGAGAGAGAAAAGAGAAGAAAAAAGATAAGAAGAATGAGAAAGAGATATGAGAAAGAATATATATATATATATGATAATAGTAATAATAAGAACAAGAAGAAAAAACTCACTGTCCTATATGGTACCCTAATTCCGAACGAACAATTTGAAGAACCTTACCTTCCTGAACCTAAGGAAGTCGAGAGTGAGCTGCACATTCTGCAGCATGTGGAAGCGCATGCGGCCGCGTTCTCTGGGCAGATGTTCCCCAGAGAGCACCTCCAAGAGGGAAATGAGGTTGTGGCCATCCCTCAAGTCCTCGAAAAGATCTTTCACGTTTTTGCCCGCCTGAAATCGAAAAGAACGTAAGGTGAGTTTCCACGTTAGGGCGTAAAGATACGGGGAGGGGATCCTGGTATGGGGAGACTTGTCAAGTGATGTCCAGTGGTAGTAGTAGTAACAGTTGCAGTAGTAATAATAGTAGTAGTGGTAGTAGTAGTAGTGGTGGTAGTGGTAGTAGTGACAGTTGCAGTAATAGTAGTGAGAGTTGCAGTAATAGAAGTAGTAGTGACAGTTGCAGTTGCAGTAGTAGTACTGGTGGTGATAGTAGTAATAAATCACTACGTAGCAAGTGGAACTGATAGTAGTAACTGAAGTAGTAGTAGTTGTAGTAATAGTAACAGTGGTGGTGGAAGTAGTAATAAATCACTACATAGTGAGTGAAACTGCTAGTTCTGATAGTAATTGTAACAGTAGTGACGGCAGTAGTAGTAGTAGTAGTAATAGTAGTGGTGGTGATGGTAGTACTATCCAATCACTGCATGACGTAGTGTTTAGTAAAGTGTACTTATTGCATTGAAGTGTTTGTAATGAATAATATAATGGTGTAAGTACTAGAAAGGAGAATGGTATTGAAAAAATCGCTGTGACAGTGGTGATGGTGGAAGAGTTTGGTATGGTATAGTGTTAGTGATATGACTGTGGTGTTGAAAATATATGAAAATCTTGCAGAAAATACAACACTAAATTTTCTCAATATATTTATGATATAACGAAATTATACTCACATAAATTTCAATTTACTCAAATAATTTTACAAGTCATCAAACGTTACAGAACTACCAGGCACAACGCTACTATGCACTACCAAACTAGCCGACTACTTAGCTAGCATAATATCATGCTAAATGAACAACACAATGACATGCGCACAATACACAAAATACTTTAATGTACTATAATTGACACTTGCACGCACTCTCTCTCAACACAAGCAAGCACATATGTACACACAACACACATGCAAATGAATGCATAAAATACACAAGCACAGACACGCACACGCACACACAAACATGTGCACACAGACGTACACACAAGCACAACCCATGTGCAAGCACATCTTTAAAAAGAAAATAAAAACAGTCAAGCAAACTACGCTTTTATACACGAAATAAAAAACAACCAGGCAAGTAAATGGTGAGGAACCGACTTGAGTTGTCGGACTGTGCGGCATGTGCGGCCTGTGTGGCCTGTGCTGCCTGCGCGGCATTGGGCGTGTTGAGATGAGTGTCGTCTGGGTGATAATGAAGAGGAGGGGAGAGAGGGAGAGAGAGGAAGTGAGAACAAGAGTGAGAGTTGTTAGAGTTGAGGTGGAGAGTGGGAAGGAGAGGCGAGAGAGAGAGAGAGAGAGAGAGAGAGAGAGAGAGAGAGAGAGAGAGAGAGAGAGAGAGAGAGAGAGAGAGAGAGAGAGAGAGAGAGAGAGAGAGAGAGAGAGAGAGGGAGAGAGAGAAAGAGAGAGAGAAGGAGAGGAGAGAGAAAGAAGGGGTGATGAAGATGAGGGGTGAGAGATAGAAGGGGTGAGGTATGGAAGACGGTGGAAAGTGGAGGAAGAGGGGGAGTGGAGGGGTGAGGAGAGGAGAAGACAGGATAAAGAAGAATAAATAGGAGAGAGAGAGAGAGAGAGAGAGAGAGAGAGAGAGAGAGAGAGAGAGAGAGAGAGAGAGAGAGAGAGAATATAGGGACATCACAGTGGACTACCCGATCACACAGACCTTACGGTCCCTAAACAACGCTCATCCTTGCTATCTAGGGATAATAAATAAGAGTAGAGAAGGAAGATACACTAAGATGGTGTCCTTATCCACTCGAGTGCCAAAACAGCGAGTTGACAGAGTCTCATAAGATACAATCTCCTGACACTGAAAGTACATGCCCGCTTAATCTGATTGATAGACGGGGAGAAGGGGAGAGGAGGAGGGGAGGGGAGGGGGAGGGAGAGGAGGAAGGGAGAGGGAGGAGGGGAGAAGAGGAAAGGAGGGGAGGGGGAAGGAGGAGGAGAGGAGAGGAGGGGAGAGGTAGAGGATGAAATGGTAGATCACTTCTATAGCTATCATAATCTCTGGGACATCAGTCCTTATACGGTGATCGTTTATGGACTACATGATGATTAATCCTGACTATTGTGTTGAAATGGGTTTTATGGGGAGGGGAAGGGGAGGGAATTAGAGGAAGAATGAGGAGGAAGGAGGAAAGAGAAAGAAGAGAAAAAAGAATTAAAACCACGAGGAAGAAAAAAAAAGAGGAAGAGAGGAGTAAGAAAGGAGGGAGGAGAATCAGAAGAAATAGGAGAATGAAGAGGAAGAAGAGGAAGAAGAGTAGGAAAAGGACGGAAAAGAGGAGGGGGAGGAGGAGGAGAAGGAAAGGGGATGAAGAGTATAAAGAAAAGGAACATGAGGTCAAGAAGGATGAGGAAGAGGAGGAAGAAGGGGTGGAGGAAGGTGAGGAAGAGGGGGAGGAGGAGAAGAGGTGGAAGAGGGGGAAGAGGAGGAGGAAATGTTAAAAAAAGAGACAGGTGTTGGAAGAAATGGGGGAGGGGAACAATGGAAGATAATAAAGGAGGAGAGAACAAAAGAGAAGAGGAAAAAATTCAATGCCAGAGGAAATAGAACGAGAGAGAGAGAGAGAGAGAGAGAGAGAGAGAGAGAGAGAGAGAGAGAGAGAGAGAGAGAGAGAGAGAGAGAGAGAGAGAGAGAGAGAGAGAGAGAGAGAGAGAGAGGGGGAAAATGAAATAGGTGTAACTCTAATGGAAAATAAAGGGATATATCTAGAAGTAATAGCAGTGGATGATTATGTTGAGAGTAAAAATTATAAGAAAAAAGAAGAAAAAAAATTGAAGAGTTTGGGTGTTTCTGTTCAACAAATCGAGTGAGTTTATTGTGTAATTAAGCATATATTTTTTAAACAAATATGGCTGAGTTCAGAATATTTGATCAAGAACAACAATACATTCATTATTTGTTACATCAAAATAAAATCATAACTAGAACACTATGTCTACTTAAAATACAGATAAAACATTACAAATTAAAGCAAAAAATGTTTGGTAAATACAAAATAGATACTAATATTCACAATGCCAAGAAAACAAAACAATATTCAAAGACAATATTCAAACTACGAAAAGCCGAATTCGATGCGACTTGACGTCATCGCTTCATGCAAGGCAACGCAAACAGAAAACTATAAAACGAAAATTAAATAAAAAATAAAGCCATAGCACATACAGAAAACGCGAACATAAAATAAAAGAACAACCAACCAGCATACAAAAACAATTTTTTTTCAAAAAATAATAAAATAATAAAAGAAAAGAAAAACTTCGGCGGCTATTAAAAACTGCAAGCGATCACAACAAACGGCAATTCGCACTGCCAACGTTTAGAATGATAAATACAAAATCGTGGTCTAGATGCAGTTGGCTGAGCTTCTCGATGCTGTGGGCGTGATGGGTGGGTGTGAGCTTTTCCGTACTGCCCCTCGCGAAAGTCAACTTTTCCGTGCTGTGGGCGTGGGTGGGCGTAGGGGTTCGGCGATAGACACTGAAGGGGTTAGAGTGGGTGGAGCCTGTTTCGCTCAACACAGGAGGCGACGTGGCATCGGCGCAAACAGTGAGACAGGTGTACCGCTGTGAGGTAAAGACACGGATCCCATATGTCACGTGTTTTTTCCAACAACGTCGTCAATATCCCCAAAAACATTCCCACATCATCACACTAACACCTTTAACAATATAATAAAATTCACTAATACCATTACCAAATTTAACTAAAATACTTGTTCCTATTATGTCTAATTTTCTAAATAATTCTAGTACTACTAGTTGCGGTGCACTAGTACTTACACCTAGTACTATCGACAATAGCACTAGTCGTTTTACTAGACTTAACACAACTAGTAGTAAAACTTAAATACAAAATTATTCTAATACCAGTATTAGCGCCAATACTGATTGAACAAATTCAATACAAAACTGGTACCATTTTGTTAATAGAATCGTCAATACTGTCATTACTTTGGGAGTTAAATCAAATGCTGTTGATCTTCCTAAATAAGTAAATAAAAATATTAAACCCAAGAATGTAGCCTATATATATATTACGTCACAGATGACAGACCATTTCATTCACATTGTCATGTGGACGACTTAATGTGAATGAAATCAACTGATGCTAACTAAAACAAAGTCTACACATGTTAATGTGACGGCACACTAGGCTAGCATGCTACTTGCCTTTGCTACTTCCTTTGAGTAGAAACGACTTTGGTTACAATATTCTAGATCTAACAATGTGTCTAACATTCGTATTCTAGGTTTAACTTCTCTTAGTTCGTCATTCAGGTTCTAATTATATGACGTCAGCAAGAGTAATTTGACATTTGGAAATTTGAAAAAAAAAAAAAAAAAAATGTAACCTAAGTCGTTTCTGTTCAAACGAAGTAGCAAGTAGCATGCTAGCGAGAAAGGCCTTTACAATACTGAGGATACTAGGCGATAGATTAAAGGAACCAATACAAATAAAGTGATCACACAATTAATTCACCACACAAGCGCAAACCACATTCAAATTAGTAATTTCACTATTAGCAGTTTCTTTAATATTAACCTTAAAAATGGGGGAGGGGAGGGGAGGGTGGGGGATAAGGAGTATAGCCACATGTTCCCTTCTTCTAAGTTGGGATTGGCTACACCATGTCATTTAATACCCAACTTTCGAGGTAACATTACTTCAATGACTAGGACATTAGATCCTTTAAGTGCCAAGTTTAATGGCACTGGTGCCAAGAGGGGGGAGGGCTAAGATAAATAGGAAGAAGGTGCAAACCAAACAGCTGATTCTGGAAAATGCTTCATTGGAGAAAAAAAAAAAAAAAACTTGGTGACAATAATCATGGCACCTTGGCACTTGGGTGTCTGTAGGTCAGCTTTGTCGTTAAGTTATACTTAGTCGTCTTATATCACAATTCTCGCCCACTGACTCCCCTCCACCCACTCCCATTAATTATCCCCAAAAGCCGACTTTCAAAGAATCGTACTAGCTACCTTCCTAAATCCTCGTTAACACGAAGCCTAGTTTAGCAGCCGCTAATGCTAGTTAACACTAGCATAGTTTGACAGCAACATTACTAACTTTCCGTTGACATTGGATAAGTAAAAGAGTAGTTTACTAAATTAGACAAAGAATTAACTAGCATTGCGTTGTATTTCGGTTAGTTAACTCAACATCCAAAATTAACTGGCAATGTTCCTCCAGCTCTATGAAGCTTAACTTAACTAATCATTACTCTCATGTGAACTCCTTAACTCTCATTACTAAATACTAAAACTACCAATAACGGACGCAGCTTCTGTTAACCCACTACCATCCCAAAACCAGTAAAAGTCTTGAGAATAATCAACTTCAAGTTCTAAAAATAATCAAATAATCTAAAAAAGTACAGATCACAGATTAGCTTTATGGGGTCACGCCTGTGGTGTAAAATGAAATATATAAAATGTCTCAACGAACCAGGCTGCCAACTAATATTCTGAGTCATCACAAGACTACGTAGGCATCACTCGCCACACTGTGGTCAGTCTGCCCTTGACTGCCTGTGAGAATCACCCAAAAAACCGCAATTTTGCCAGAGAGACCCAGTAAAAAAAAAAAAAAAAAAAAAAAAAAAAAAAAAAAAAAGCCTTTGTTCTAGCTTATAAGTGCCGACAACCCCCTACTCCCTCCCCAACCACTCCCTCCTCGATTCTATCGAACCTACGAGCGATTTCACGCCTCAACGACTTCAACCTGTGTTTCTGTTGTGAAGTGTCAAAGATAGTCATTATAAGCGTCAATGATGTCACTGTCAATGACGTCAGTATATCGATGACGTAATTATGTAGATGTCATAATTACGTCACTGTCGATTACGTCACCATGTCAATGCTGCTTTGGATAATTGAGGTCCATAGCATTGGGGCATAACACAAATTTCCACAACACAACACACTCAAAACAAACCCTCCACACAATTCTTGAGAGAAGCTACTAACCCACTGATAAATTACTCAATTAATCTTAAAAACAAATAACTAAATACGTGAATAAATCAAATAAGTAAGTATCCATCTTCAGGTCATGTTATTGACAATGCACCCAGACCGGAACATAATGTCGTTTATTCCCACTCATAACTCCCTCCCTTCCAAGGCAAAGAAGATTTCCCTTTTTCAGTAAGACAATCATCCCAAAACAAACAAGGCGAGCTGTATATAGCTTCTCTCAACAGACCCCAAGGGTGAGAAAATAAATAAATAAATATTAAAAAAGGGGGGAGAGAGAGACAGCAAAACATAAGATACCTACCTCTGAATAGCGCCAGTGCTGCGTGCAACAGAAAAAGAAACAAAAGTTATTACACTAAAATGCATAATGACCGGCGTCCGCTCAACAACCAACACACAACTCGCCAACAGGAAGAGAGAGAGAGAGAGAGAGAGAGAGAGAGAGAGAGAGAGAGAGAGAGAGAGAGATGAACAACGAAAACAACAACAGTGACCATGAACAATACGACGAAAGCAGTTTGACGGCAAAATACACGAGTTTGTTGCAGCGCTGTACTGAGAGAAAGAGAGAAAGAGAAAGAGAGAGAGAGAGAGAGAGAGAAAGAGAGAGAGAGAGAGAGAGGGGGGGGGGGGAGGAGAGAAAGAGAGAGACACGGAACGAGTGGGAGAGAGAGAAAGAGAGGAGAGGGAGAACGAGCCAGGGGAGAGATAGAGACAGAGAGGGGGGGAGGAGAAAAAGAGAGAGAGAGGGAACGAGTGGGAGAGAGAGAAAGGGGGGGAGAGGGAAAGGGAGAGCGAGAGAGAGATAGTAAATGTGTCTGTGTGTAAAACTCTTACTTCCAACAATGGACCTTTGGCTCCTGCCCTGTAACCATGCACACTCTTGTCATCTACGCCCCCCCAAAAAAAACCCAGCCTCCCCCCCTGCCCTCCACTGCAATGTCCAACCCCACGCCCACGCGCGCCCACAACCTGCCAGCAGCAGCCCTTGCTCACTTCGGGAGCTGTAAGGTTCGTTTCACACGTATCGACTTTTCGCCGTGCGTCGTCCACGACACGACGTCGTGCTCTCAAATCACCATGGTTGTCTATGGACACTTTCACACGTCACAAACGCGACCACTTGCGAATGCGTCCATAGACAGCCTTGGATATTTGAAAGCACGACGTCGTGTTGTGGATGTCGCACGGCGAAAAGTCGGTACATGTAAATCGAGCCGAATACGATGAATACAAATGGTCCCCATCAAATATGTTAATTAACTTCTTTCTCTGTTAACGATTTTCTTTAAAGGAAACATCTTAAATATAAAAAAAATTTAGTCCCTTTCGATTAACATTTCCAATGTTACTGAAAACTTTTATTCGTGCTGTCTCCAGGCGATTTTATTCAACCCAGGAACACCCACCGCCTTCTACGAACACCAAAAGGATTGTAAACAGAAGTTGGGATCTTTGCGCAGTTGTTAAAAATTGAGAAATATCAATTCCCTGAAAATCTATCAATCTTGAGGTCAACGGTTCTAAACCGCCCCTCCTCATCCTTTTGAGGTTTTCTAGTGCTTCCCTTAAACTGACAGAATAAACGCATAGTTAGATTTAGGTACTCAAAGGGCCAAGATTCTTAAACCTTCCAAACCACTTCTCATCGTCCTCAGCGGATTAAAATCGCCTGGCGACAGAAAATAAAGATACAAGTCAAATGAGGTCTACACCAAGTGTTAAAGATGCGTTCATGTTACGCGTAACCATGTAAACACTATCCACGCCACTTTGTCCATTAACAAACGAAGGACCTCCTTTTCATCGAAACCCCACCAACTCTTCCTCTAACTCACCGAATACATCTGAGGATTTCCTTTTCATCGAAACCCCACCAACTCTCCTCTATCTCACCGAATACATCTGAGGATTTCCTTTTCATCGAAACCCCACCAACTCTCCTCTAACTCACCGAATACATCTGAGGATTTCCTTTACATCGAAACCCCACCAACTCTCCTCTAACCCACCGAATACATCTGCCTAATGCCTCCTACACTTTTCCTGCCTCTCTTGACCATCATTACCCCCACCACCCAACCACCAACCACCACCGCAATCACCTCTATCGACCTTGAGAAGGAACGAAGGACAGAAACAGTGGGGTCGAATAGGATAGCAAAAGTGACGAGGGAAGGAACGGGAAAGGGCATGCGAGAGGTGATGGGGGAAGAGATGAGAATGGGGATGAGGAAAGGGATATGAGAGGGTAGAGTGGGTGAGAGGAGGTGAGAGGTGAGAGGGAGCTAGGAGGGAGAAAATATGACCAAAGGTGAGGAGGTACGAGGAAGAACATTGCCAGGGGGAGTGGTAGGCAAGATGAATATGTAAGACAGAGCTGGCATGGACCAAGGAAGGTGATGGAGGGTGGGGGTGGTGAGGGAGAGGAGGGTAATAGATGCAAAGGGACTAGAGAATGAGTATAGAAAACGGGTTAGGGAACAGGCTAGAGAGAAGAGACAAGAAAGATAAAGAGGAACACAAAGAAAGAAAATCATGACTGAGTGGGGAGCTGGAAGGAGGAGGGAATGAAAGGAAATGAGAAAAATAATAATGATGATAATGAAATACGAAATGGCGAAAGAGTGGGGGGAGCAAGGGAAGGCAAGAGGGGAGGATGAGGTGGAGGGAGGGAAGGGTGCGGGGGGAGGGGGAGTTAGGGAAGGGACGTGATCAAACGAAGGAAGGACAAGAAAATAGGCGAAGGAGAGAAATGTGAGTGAAAGGGTGATTACGGGGAGGAGGAGGGGGGAGACAAAGAGGAGGAGGAGGAGGAGAAGGAGGAGAAGAAGGAGAAGAAGAAGGAGAAGAAGGAGAAGAAGGAGAAGAAGGAGAAGAAGAAGAAGAAGGAGAAGGAGGAGAAGAAGAAGAAGAAGAAGAAGAAGAAGAAGAAGAAGAAGAAGAAGAAGAAGAAGAAGAAGAAGAAGAAGAAGAAGAAGAAGAAGAAGAAGAAGAAGAAGAAGAAGAAGAAGAAGAAGAAGAAGAAGAAGAAGGAAAAAAAATAAAAAAGACGAAGAGGGAGGGTAGACAAATGGTGAACTTCCCAGCTGTATTGAAAGAATTCTTAGCATGGGTGATGGTACGGGTGTCGGCATGGAATCCATCTGCAATCAACGGCCCCTTCCTCGAGCATCCATCACCACCATTTCGACAACACCGAAACTCAATCCCATTCATCCCAAAGGACTAACACCTCCCCTCAACCCACACCCAAAGCTCTGGCACCTGAACACCCAAAGGCCTGGCACCTTCTCCCCAATACCCCAGAGGTCTGGCACCTTTATCCTAACGAGCTAAACCGATTGGCACCTTAACCACTCTCCAACCCCGTGACCTGGCACCTCTACCCCTCCCCCCCTCCTCCTCCCCAACCAGACGCCTGGCCGTGTCTGAATACACTTGTACGAAGCTGGACAAAAACATTTTTTTAAGAGCGTTCCCGTGGCGTGTCTACTAAACTCTTCAACTAGTCACTGTCGCCAGGCGATTTAATTCAAAAGGACAAACTCTGTGCACAAAAAAAAATCAATATTTTGGTGTCCATTTTCGTTCAAAACGTTTCTGTCTGAAAAGAAACGTCCAAAAACGTTAAAGGGAGATATTGCACAATTCCATTGGAACAGTGAAACTGTGATCCCTTTAAAGACTTCATTCTTGTTTACGCCAGGAAATGAATACCCGAAAAGAGGTGTATGACGTCATCTTGTCAACAATGACTTAACAATTACGTCATAATCACACAAAACACATTCTTTGGGAAGAGAGAGAGAGAGAGAGAGAGAGAGAGAGAGAGAGAGAGAGAGAGAGAGAATGGACTGTATCCCTTCAGATGAACCAAAGTTAGCAAGTATTAAATTTAAAATGCATACCGCTATATTGAAGGCGTAAAACATACATTCAACCTTATCCTTACCGCACACACACACAAACACACATACATACATACATACACACACAGTATATTTTTTTACCAGGCCACATACGACTTCTGAGCTCTCAACCGGGAAGCTAACAGCTGTCGATCACGAGTCCAGCACGTGGTCCAAGACGATGGCGAATCACACTAACAGAGATCCACCATCATCACAGCTATTAACTTGTACAATGGCCGCCAGACCACTTTTTCATCAACATCCCTGTTAGCACCCACGCTGATTTCGTTCAAGCTCATCCTATGAAAACATCACCACTAGCTCACCGCGACCCGACGCCGCCAGTGTGTCAACACGTCTTGACCCCAGGGACATATGGTCGCCTTGCAACCTCCCCATACAATGAAGAAAAAATATGTATAAAAATGAAATTAAAAATAAACACTATGTAGTGGCTACACACCGGAGAGGTTTTGTAACTATATGGTCATTATGCGTATGTGCCGTCTCTCCTCCCTATCCTCTTTGATAGTTGTGGTAGTTGCCACATGTGCTTCTACGCTATATTTTGGCTTATAGTATCGCCGCTGCAGAATTGGGATGGACAAGGAATGGATATGTTATGTAGAAACAGCTGGCCTTCGGCCTTGTATTACTTTTGTGTAGGTTAAGTCCATACTACGCCTGTACTACAGGCATTTGTATCCTCATGAAAACACAACCTTGGCCCTGCCGAAGCAGTGCTCCCGCGAGGCTGGGTCCTTCGCTACCTTTCGGTACGCAGGGTGGTATATAAGGAGCTCAGGTTGTGGTCCTCAGGCAGTTCGCTGCTGTACATGTCACCAGGGGTGCGCGACCCAAGGCCCACGGTCACTCCTACGGTTAGGGCAGCCTCGGAGCCCGACCGCCGACCTAGCCTAGGTCGACACTCGCACTAACCAGAATAAAACCCATGAAACTCACTCGAGTCTCATTCACTCCCTCGTCACCAAAGTCCAAGTAACGTTCTCGTAATGTTACTCCTCTTCCTATGCTTCGGTGTAAAAAAAAAAATATATATATGTGTGTGTGTGTGTGTATGTGTGTGTGTGTGTGTGTGCGCGTCATCTTCGTCTGTGTAATTGTATCTTCGTTTGTATAATTGTATCGAAGAAGCAGAAGACGAAGAGAAAGACGAAGTGAAAGAAGAGGAAGAAGAGAAAGAAGCTGAAATGAAGAAAAAGGAGAAGCAGAAGAAGAGCAGGAAGAAGAGCTGCAATTCATAACGACGTAAGGAGTTGATGTTCTTCGTTGCTAAGACTACTCTACTTGAATGGGTCGTTTACGCTCGCCAGAAGGGCCGATCTGATTCCGTTAACTGACGGCCAACAAGATCCGACTTGATGCTAATCAGATACGAGAGCGGCCAGAGGACTGACTAGGGTAAGCACTCAAGAGGATGCCGTTCATGGCTTCTCGAGGATGAATACGTGGCAGCTCGTCATACCCGTTTCCAGCCGCCGCCGCCGCCGAGGCGCTGACAGACACACATCGAAGTGACGGAAGAAGAGGAGGAAGAAGACAACGAAGAAAAAGAAAAAGAAGGAGAATAAGAAGTGGAAGATGAAGAAAAGAAGAATTAGAATAGGAAGAAAAAGAAATTAAGAAGACGAAGAGATGAGGATGATGCAAAAGAAGGGAGGAGAGTCAGAGTGAGAGAGAGAGGGGAAGGAGAGAGAGAACGGCGAGAGGAAGGGAAAGAGAGGAGAGAGAGAGAACCGAAGACGGGAGGAGGGAGGAGTGACGTGGCAAACCTCGCCGTCGGCGCCAGATCCTGACGCCATCACCGTTGTCGCCAGCGGCTTGGGTCAGGTCACGCGCGGCGTTTAATGACCACTTCACACCTAATTGGCGTAACGACCATCCAAATCTCTGTGCACTTGCACAAACAAAGCACTTGTTTACGCTCGCGAAACGCATGCGCTCGAACATGTGCATACATCAAACATATGTATATCCCATTACACATACAGACACGTGTAATATATACGCATACATAAAACATATATTATATATGTGTATATATATACATACATGCAATTAGGATGGCATATGAATCAGCACTCTGTGTAAAGTAATACCAAGTGACGAGAGAGCCAATTTAATTAAAAAATGGGAAGAATACTAACAAGCCATGAACAGTTATCGCACAGTTAAGAGCCACTGGGAGGAGGAGGAGGAAGAGGGGGAGAGAACGAAAAGATGGAGTATAATAAAGATGATGATGAAACGAAGGTTGATGATGATAGTAGGAAGAAGTAGGAGGAAGAAGTAGGAGGAAGAGGGGGAGGAGAGGGTAGGAGAAAGGAGGAGGAAGAAAAGAGGAGGAGAAAAGAGAAGGAAAGGAAAAGTGAGAAGGGAAGGAGAGGAAGGAAGGAAAACGAGGAAGAAGGAATAGAAGGAAGAAGAGAGATGGGACGGAGGAACGGAGGACGAAGAAAGGAGGAAGCAGGAGGAGGGAAGGAAGGAGGGAAGGAGGGAGGGAGGGAGGGAGAGGAAGGAGGAGGAGGAGGAAGAATAAAAAGAAGACTCAGTGAGCCCTGAAGCGATGTGCCCAGCGACAGCAGAGTAATGTCACTGACGAGAGAAGAGGTACGAGCTAGCAAAGAGCAGTTAGCACGTAACGAGGGGGGGAAGAGGGGGAAGTGGGAGGGGGTGGGGGAGAGGGGGAAGTGGGAGGGGGAGGGGGGAGTGAGGGAAGGGGGTGGGGGGAAGAGAAGGAGACATGGGGGATGGAAAGACCTGAGAGTCCGAACGGGTGGAATGAGTTTTACAGATGAATGGCATGAAATAAGAGAGTAGATGGCAGGAACTGACGGTGGTATTCTTAAAAAAACAAATCTTTCCCTTCCAAGGATTTATATAAGACTTATATAAGGAAAGATTTTTTTAAGAATACCACCGTAAGAGTCTTACGGTGGTGTTCTTAAAGAAAATGTCTACCTTCCAAGGATTTATTAAAGATTTACATAAGGAAAGAATTTTTTTTAAGAATACCACCGTAAGAGGCGGGTGGGTGGGTTCACGTTAAAGTGCTTAAGCCAAAAGTCGGAAGTTTACACCATGAGGCGCTCAACTGCGGTCGAAACAGTCTTTCGCATAATTGAGCCGTCTGGAATAGAAAAGGGCAAATGCCACATCTCCTCTGGTACGGAAATGTGGTTCTTAGACCGTTTGATATTAAGAGGCAAAATGGCTTACGCTATCATTTTTCCCTTTCTATTCTATACGCCTCAACTATCAATTATTTCATTGTATTCATCATCTATTTAATCTATTTAGTCTATTTTATATCTTTCCGACCTGATATCCTCACTCTCTTTTCATGTGGATAGGGATGACAGGTGGTAATGGACATGGAACTGCCTAGTGTAGGCCTTATGGTCCCTTGCAGTCTCGGCGCTTTCTACCTCGTGTTTGTACTGGCTACGATCACACGCTTCTATTCAGTCAAGGCAAACCCTCCAGTTACAAGACTCGAACCGGGGACTATTTTGTGAACAGTGACAAGGGAAATGAATTGAGGATTTTAAATACGAGACGGGGACGTGAGGAATGAGGGTGGAGGAGTGAGGAATGAGGGTGGAGGAGTGGGTGGGGGGTGGGGGGAATGTAGCTGTGGGGGGTGTAGCAGCAGCGAAAGGTGTTGGGGGAGAGGGGGAGAGGTGGAAGGGGAGGCTAGAATGGAGTGACAACCATGTGATTGGATGCCAGTTGATTGCTGACGCTGACGTCACGGCCCATCCGATAATTGTTTTGTCTTGGCTAAGAACCATCTGGGCTTCTGAAGAGATTTTGGCTTTCACCCACTGCGCATGCGCGAAGATTTCCCGCCAAAAGCAGAAATGTCGTCATAAATAGAAGAAGAAAAAGAAGAATATGAAGAAGAGGAAGAAGTAGGTGTAGAAGATGAAGAACATGAAGAGGAAGAAGATGTAGAAGATGATGTAGAAGACGAAGATGTAGAAGATGAAGAAGATGGAGAAGAATAAGAAAAAATGTAGACGAAAAGGATGCAGAAGAAAAAGAAGAAACTTATCAACGAAAGTCGAGGTAAAATGCACTTCAGAGGACAATCCAAGTCCTTCTCCCTCCCTCTCGACCACTCTCAACTATTCTCCCCCCTTCCCTTCCTTTCCCCCTTCCTCTCTCCTCACCTTTCCTCTCTTACCTTCTCCATTCCCTCACCATCCCTCCCCTTCCCCCTCCCTCTCCCCTTTTCTCCTCCCTCCCTTCCCTTTCCTTCTCCGTACCCTCCTCCTCCTCTTCCTTTTCCTTCTCCGTCCCCTCCCCCTTCTCTCCTCCCTTCCTCTCTCTCCCTCTTCTCTTCCTTCTCTTCCCTTTCCTTCTCCCTCTCTCTCCTTTTCATTTCCTTGTCCCCTCTCCCTTCTCCCTCTTTTTCTCTCCTTCCTCCCTTCCCTTTCCCTCTCCATCCCCTTACCCATTCTCCCTCCCTCCCTCTCCCTCTTCATTTCTCCTTCCTCCCTTCCCTTTCCTTTTCCGTTCCCCTCCCTGTTCTCCCTCTTCTTTTCTCCTCCTTCCTTTCCCTTTCCTTCTCTATCCCCTCCCCTTCTCCCTCCCTCCCTCTTCCTCTCCTTTTTCTCCTTCCTCCCTTCCCCTTCCTTCTCCGTTCCCCTCCCTCTTCACCCTCCCCACCACGGTCGTTAACATCGTCCTGGTGGTTGACCTAGACCACCTGGTGGGGGCCCCCTCGCCCTTCCGGACACCTTCCGTGAGGACCAATTTCCGGAGACGCCGGCTGAGGCCATGTGGGGTCATCCGGGGTCAGGTTCCGGGAGGAGTGTGTGCACAAAGGGAGGACAAGAACCGGAAAACAGCCGTCATTCCGGCAAAAAAAAAAAAAAAAAAAAACGGATTACATAATCTGCGAATCTCTCCATTTATTGTCATTTGGCGATTCCTGGAGTCTTTATTCTGGCTGTCTTTGGATCGTTTTAACTAGATGAGAAACCAACAGAAATGTTATATGAGAGCATATGTTGAGGTTTAGTTAAGACGTTCAATACGTATTAAGAGCTTCTCATCCCTCCCACGTACAACCAGACTATTCTCTTCCGCTTATAACCCTGAGAGAGAGAGAGAGAGAGAGAGAGAGAGAGAGAGAGAGAGAGAGAGAGAGAGAGAGAGAGAGAGAGAGAGAGAGAGAGAGAGAGAGAGAGAGAGAGAGAAAGAGAGAGGTTCCTCCTTCGTCAGGTCTCCCCTCCTCCGGGAGGCGTGGGCGAAGTCGCAGCCTCTTGATACTATCGGCCATGATTCATAGTGTCTCAAGTTCGACGCCCTGGGCGATTGTCCTCTTCCTCCTCCTCACGCGATGAATGCAACAGATAAGTAGATATGTAGTGTGATACGAGGTATGAGAGGAGAGGAGTGGAAGAAGGAGGAGGAAGAGGAGAAGTGGAAGAATGGGAAGAAGAAGAAGGGGAAGAAGAAGAAGGGGAAGAAGAAGGGGAAGAAGAAGGGGAAGAAGAGGGAAAAGAGGAAGAAGATGGGGAAGGAGAAGAGGAAAAAGATGAAGATGAAGAATAAGGGGAAGAAGAAGGGAAATAGAAGGGGAAGAAGAAGAAGAAAACGAAGAGGAGGGGGAAGTAGCAGAAGGGGAAGAAGAAATAGAAGAAGAAGAAGAAGAAGAAGGGGAAGGATGACGGGAGGGGGAAGAAGAAGAAGAAGAAGAAGGGGAAGACGAGAAGAAGAAGAAGAAGAAGAAGGGGAAGACGAGAAGAAGAAGAAGAAGAAGAAGAAGAAGAAGAAGAAGAAGAAGAAGAAGACGAAGAAGGAAGACGAAGAAGGGGAAGACGAAGAGAGAAGAAGAAGAAGAAGAAGAAGAAGGGGAAGAAGAAGAAGAAGAAGGGGAAGAAGAAGAAGAAGAAGAAGAAGAAGAAGAAGAAGAAGAAGAAGAAGAAGAAGAAGAAGAAGAAGGGGAAGAAGAAGAAGAAGAAGAAGAAGAAGAAGAAGAAGAAGAAGAAGAAGAAGAAGAAGAAGAAGAAGAAGAAGAAGAAGAAGAAGAAGAAGAAGAAGAAGAAGAAGAAGAAGAAGAAGAAGAAGAAGAAGAAGAAGAAGAAGAAGAAGAAGAAGAATAATAAGAAGGGGGGGGGGGGCTAGGGCACGGGATCTGCAATTTGTACACTTCTCCTCTCCCCCTCCCCAACCTCACCCTTCTCCTAATCCCAATTTACCGCCATTCGCAAAATTGTATCCCTGTCGCTATTCTTAAGAATTTCGTTCTTTTTCTATGTCGACATCTCAGCCTTCTCAAGGCTATGTGTGTGTGTGTGTGTGTGTGTGTGTGTGTGTGTGTGTGTGTGTGTGTGTGTGTGTGTGTGTGTGTGTGTGTGTG